>NW_008584395.1:324-1562 GCF_000691845.1 Merops nubicus | reverse complement strand
CGGGGCCAGGAGCGGGTCAGCAGCACGAGCACACTGCCGCACACCCTCCGTATTTTGGGGTAGCACAGCAGCCCCTCTCTGCCTGCCAAGAGCTGGGCACAGCCCTGTCACACTTTCCCCAGGAGGATGTGCATGACCAGCAGCTCAGTGCAGGCAGCAGCATGGGGAGCTGGGATGGAAAGAAGAGCAAAGATAGGGTTACCTCAAACGAGCCCATTTGAGGGGTCACTGCTTCCCCCTTTTCAGGCTGGCTCGTTTCACTATTTGAGCCCCCATCCTGCCCCCGGAGACCTCTGGTTTCGGGCCACGCACTCGCACCTCCTCCTGAGGAAGCCGCAGGGGCAGGAAGCAGGACATCACCCAGGTGAACAGACATACAGAAGAGGACAGGAGAGGGAAAAGCAGTGTCAGTTAGCAGAAGACACGGAGCAAGAAGACTGCTGCGGTGGGCAAGAGCTGCCCCTGGAAGCCTTAGAGGGCTAACAGGAGAGGAGCGCAGGGCAGAAGAAAGGACAGAGGGTGGTGGAGCCCTAGAGCCTGCAAGTCCTGCAGAGGTGCTGCTGGCCCCAGGCAGGGTGAAGGGCAGGGTTATGAGCCAAACCGTACCTTGGCCCCCAGACCGTCCCGGTGCAGGATGGAGTATTTCATGAAGTGATCATCCTCAGTCTCCAGGTTTAGGGGGTCCTTCAGGGAGCCCTCCAGAATCAGCTCCTCCTGCTCCTGCCTGTCATCTGTGTCACCAGGGCCTAGCTGATGCACCACTTTCCGGATGACCTGTGAAGATCCGCAGAGCCTGGCATCAAAGCCAGCCCCAGAGCACGACGATGTCTCACTCCTTGCTCAGTCCAACCCTGAACACACGTGGCATGCAGCCTCCATCCCCTGCGCAGGGTCTGGCTGGAGAAGCATCGTGACCATAACCAAAGACAGTGGGGCACAGGTTCCCCGTATGGGCCCTCAGGCAACAGGGAAGAGCAGGACAGCTGGGCAGAGAGAAGAAAGACTGCAGCATGCCCTTGCCCACACCATGCCCTTGATCACTCACCTTCTTGGTGATAATGTTGCCTTGCTCATCTGTGAACTGCTCCTCAGTCACCTGCTCTCCAGGAAGATGAAGGACTTCGTTCCCCTGCAGTGACAGGAGGGACATCAGGGCATTTCAGGAGAGGAGCCCCTTTGCAGGCAGAACGGTACACCTGACACGCGCCCCACAACCTCCGTCCTCCGCCCTGCCCCAA
>NW_008584395.1:0-244 GCF_000691845.1 Merops nubicus | reverse complement strand
TGCACAAGGACGCGCCGGCGGACGACCCGGGTGGAGAGAGTCTCCTCGTCGTCCGCCAGCCCGGGGCTCTCCCCAAGCTCCTTGTCCAGCTCACGGTGGGCGTGTTTGAGCAGGAAGCGGACAGAGCCCCTGATAATGTGCATGACGTTCTGGCAGCTGACCAGAAAGAAGGCCAGCAGCACTAGGGCGACCAGCAGCTGGGCCAGGAAAGCCCACATCCTCAACTCTGCGCGCAGCCGCGCGC
>NW_008584394.1:0-268 GCF_000691845.1 Merops nubicus | reverse complement strand
GTCCTGTCCCCGCAGCCGGGCTGAGCGGGGCTGGTGGGAGCCGAGCCCCCTGTCCCCCAGGAAAGGCTCCCCTGGAGCCCCGGCTTGCAGCCAGGGACGTGCCCCCACCTGGGCTGTCCCACCCGCCATCCTGCCGAGCCCCTCGGTCCTTCTGGCTGGAATTTGCCCCAGCTGCCGGGTTGAATCCTTGCAGGGCAAGGTGAGGGCTGAGCACCCTGCGGGTCAGGCGGGCAGAGCCGCCGGAAAGCGGCGTCGGGCTGGGAGGGGA
>NW_008584393.1:0-947 GCF_000691845.1 Merops nubicus | reverse complement strand
GGGGAGGGTGGTTGTTTTTATTAAAAAGCAAAACGGATGCTTAGTCGGGGAGCTTCTTCCTCCAGCAGCGCTCGTCGGCACAGGAGGAGAAGGGGGTCTCTGCAAAGTGATCCCTGCTAAGGGGTAGGGGAGCCTCAGATGAGGGGGGGTTCCTGCAGTGGGGTTCAGTCCTGCTCAGGGAGAAGTCTGAGCCGTCTGGTGCCTCACAAGGACGCTTTGTCCTGCGGTTCCTCCGTGCCTGCACCCAGCCTCGCTAATCCCATGGGGCACCAGGGCCCCTCTTCCCTGCCACGGGAGCTCAGTGGGGAAACTCCTACACTTCCAGGCCTGCCCAGCCTTCATCTTTCAGAGGATGTCAGGTGGATGCTGCATGCCATGGAGGAGGTCAAGAGAGCGTGGCCAGACCCCCAGGGCTTCCCACATCCCAGATATTTTGCAACCCTTTCAACAGGCTGCGCTGGCTTTAGCTGCCCCTGTTCCTGCCCGCGCCTGAAAGGGCAAACAGGAGCTGGCCCAACCTGCCCTGAGCACACACTGGTCCTGGGGAGAGAGGGGGAAGCTTCTGGGGCCATGGGTGGTAGGGCCTCTCCCAGTCAGACTGTGAGGCTCAGCCACACACACCCTTTGCCTCCTCACACACATGGTGGGGCTTAAAATAGAAGTGCTGGCTGCAGCCCAGCTCTGCAGCAGGGCTGAGAGAAGATAAATGCTCCCACTACCCCATCTCCCTCCCACAATGTCCCCAGGTCTGGGGACAAGCAGTGAGGGGGAGGTGGGCACGGAAGTGTTCCCGGCTGAGGGGCTTCCTCGTGCTCCCACTGGGAGGTGGGAGGAGATGAGGGGTGCTGCTGTGCAGGCGGGGGTGCTTTTTGTGTTCCCCCTGTGCATTCCCACCCTTCCCTCGGCTCCATGGCTCTTGGCTCCAGCACCTGTTTTCCTCTGGCAGC
>NW_008584392.1:0-1201 GCF_000691845.1 Merops nubicus | reverse complement strand
GGCCGCGGATGGGGTGGGGTGGGGCTGGGACTGTGATTGGGGACGGGGTCATCTGGAGCCAGGAATGGGATGGGGCTGGAGATGGGATTAGGGTGGTACTGCGGATGGGAAAGGGGTTACAGGGGGGCCAGGGATGGGATGGGAGTTAGGATAAGGTCCTTGGTTCTTTTTGAAGCCTCCCTCCCCAAAGCTGTGAGCCAGGAGCAGTTTTTTATGATTTACTATTAAAAATTGGACATTAGGGAGAGCATCCCATGGGGCAGCAACGCTGTGGTGGGGCCCCAGGGGTGCTGCATGGCCCCCCCCGTGCTGTGGCTCCGTTTTTGGAGGCCCACATGAAAGGCCTCACCAGCACGAAACGTCCTCCTTGTAATGGGCTTCCCAAGTATTTATTAGAATATTTTATCATATCTGAGGGAGGCAAACTCAGCCCTGCTTGATCTAGTCTCGTTGCAACTCTCTTTTGAAAGGGATGTTCTTAAAGGGAGTGACCTGCTAAATGAATAAATTGACTCTGCCTCCGTCTCTCCCCGTCCTGGAATGTGGTGGAGAGGGGTGGGCAGGAGAGGCTGCTTTGCATAATTAATATTTATCACTTCATCCAGAACAAGCACAATCCCCCCTTTTCATCCCCAGCCCCAAAAGAGTTGGGGGCTGTGTCTGAAGGGCAGAAGCAGCCCCTTCCCTTTGCCTGTTGGTGAGGGGGCTCAAACCCTGCCCGTGGTGCCCACAGACACCCACTCTGCCACCCACGGGTGGGTGCTGGATGGAGTGTGGGGCTGGGTCCAGACTGGGCAGCAGGAGATGGGGCTGTGGTGGCAGCTCCTGTCCCTTGCACACCCCAGAGAGGAGGGGGACAGCTTCCTGAGGTGCAGACCTGGACCCCAGCATCCAGCCCTGGCACCGGGCGAGCTGCCCCGGAGCCCTGGCGCCGGGGGAGCTGCCCCGGGCATGGGCCCATCTTCCCAGTGGCTCGGTGGGGAGATGGGGCTGGAGGAAAAGCCTCCAGCCTTTTGTCTGCGGGAGAGGAATTAATTATTTTGTTCTCTCATTACTCTGGAATAAAATCCATTTTAGAGCAGCATAAATTTAGGTGCCTGAAGTCGCTTTTTTTAACATCCCGGGAAACATTTCTCTTCCTCTCTCGCCCTTTCCCAGATCGTTCCTGTCTCCTTGCACAGCCACCGACATTCCGGACGGA
>NW_008584391.1:0-19712 GCF_000691845.1 Merops nubicus | reverse complement strand
GGTGGGAGGCGCCAGTAGTTCCCCCGGCGGCGCGCTGGTTTGTGTCCCTGTGCGCTGAGCGGCCTGAACGTCTCTCTTTTCTCATGCAGCAAAAAGTTCCGCCGATGGTACTCCGAGGAGACCCGTTTTACCTGTCAGTGCGAGAAAAATTAAAGATAATGCCGCAGACTGGCATAATTTAATGATGAAATGGGAGAGACTGAATGATGATGGATTTACTACAGCGAACAAAATAGTCAACATGAAGATCGGTGAGCAGTAAGTGTGCCAACACGTGTAACTACGCATAAAGATTGCTTTTATTGAGAAATTAATGTTTCCTTCACTAGAAAGTTCTTTTTAGAGATGGAGGAAAGCATGTGTCAGAACGGATAAAAGTCAACTTTTAACCCTTAGGTCAAACTCGGCAGTTACACTTCTACATAAATT
The DNA here is from genome assembly GCF_000691845.1 of Merops nubicus. Taxonomy (NCBI): domain Eukaryota; kingdom Metazoa; phylum Chordata; class Aves; order Coraciiformes; family Meropidae; genus Merops; species Merops nubicus. The sequence goes on along the minus strand of NW_008584391.1, from coordinate 19,283 downwards.
TACAGTTTAAGTTACATAAAATATTTATGTTCAAATAATAAGCATTTCATAAAGTTTAAAATAATCTCATAATGATAATTGCAAGAAATGGAAAATGTTTATTATACATAGTTAAGCATAACAGGTATAAAGTTAGAATCTAATCCTATAGGTCTCAGCCCATGTGAGTTCCCTTCCTCTCTTGCTTATTTATACTGAAACAAATATTACTAAATTTTGCTGCTATCAGGAGTCCAGCAGACTTTAAGAAAGAATCAGTGCTTTATATAGACAAAAAGTTTTAACTGATGATTTTAAAATAAAACTAAAAAAAAAAAAAAAAACCACAAAAAAACAACAATTTGGTAGTGCTATTATCTTCATGCTGTACAGAAGAGCCTATAAATAACAAGGTTTGGAGAAGAAGCTTCTCGAGAGTCCTGACAGCTGAACAGGGTCTGTCTGACAGGTACAAGCTCAGAAATGTGTTGCTGTAATGGTGTCAGATGTTGCCTTCACTCTCTAGCAGCTCCCTCTGCCCTGTCGAAGTTTACAGCTCCTGTGGGAAAGTCAGTGAGACAGGATAGGTTTCTGCTCATCCATCTCTGGGGTCACAGTTAAATGTCCTAGCTTAAGTGGTGCATGAAGGTGAGTTCCTGATGAGACACCAGATTATCAGCTGGAGGAGCTGAAGCCTGGGCATAACTTGTCCATTATGAGCAAATAACCTCCAACACAAGGGCAAGGTAAAGTAGGAGAAGGTGCTAGCTTAACACCTGTAAATCTTTTTTTTCAATCACATGCTCTGAGGTAAAGTAATTTTATGTTCCTCTGAAGATTATGGTGCCAGCCCAAATTGCTCATGTCTCTTATTTTTATGTAGGAATTCATGAGCAGCCTGTAAGAGAGGGATTTTGTAGGGTCAGACCGCATGGATTTTCAATCTACAGACCATGAGTAAACCTATATGCAGGTGTTTACTGTGTGTTTCTGTTCTAGATTTCAAGACAACAAACTGGAGATAGCATCTGATACCAGTGCCATAGAATCTGAGAAGCCAGCTCCAAAATACAATGAAGAACTGGACAACTGCTGTGCAGAATTACTTGAGACCTTAAAGCAAATGGTAATGCTCACTTTTCAGTCTTAGTCCATATCAATCAATTCTAAGTGTGTTCTAGTATTACTTAAGGAAATATCCTCAAGAACTTGTTGTAAACAGAAAATTGGAAATTGTATTTATACTTCCTTAGCTTCAAACCTAAATGATTCTAAATCTCGTGTGCACCATGTATTTGATTGGTAAATTTGAAAGTTGGTTTCACATCTGCCCCCTTCTTATCACTGTACTCCTGCGTTTATAAAGCGATCTGAAAATGAGTCTTACAAACAATGCATTTTAAAACTTCTCTTATTTCTCTCAAGTAAGATAATTATTATGTAGCCCACATTTTATGGATATGTTACTAGGAATTAATGTCACCTGTCAGTTTGATAGGAAGCAAAAAGAATATTGATACTGTAATTTAAAATTCTTATTAAAAATAACTTTTACAGCCTTCTGCCAAAGTGGAGGCCCATTAAAAAGGTGATAGATGTATTGTTTTTATACAGGCAGGATACCAGCCCAGTATTTAGAAAAAGTTTGTTCTGTGGGAAAAAGTAACAGTAATTTCTTTTTTTTTTTTTTTTTTCCCTTGGGGTAGTTTTGTATTTAGACTGCCAAGTTTGTTGATGCAATTTTTTTTGCTCCTGAGTAATAGGAGTGTAAGCAGCCAGTGTTCTGTTGGGTACTAAACATAGCTACTACAGACATAATTTATTTTTCATTCCTTACGAGTTTGTACCAGCTTATGAGTTTATATAAATATGTGCATTTTAGCTTCTTGACTTAAAGATACTGCCTGCAAGCTTTCTTTTGTTGTGTTAGTCCCCATCAGTAATACACAGTCATGTGAACATGAAGGAAGTGGACAGAATGTCCTGTTGTTCAAAGCACGCTGTTAAATCAGCCTAGATACATAGTCAATAGCAGCTTGAGCTGCTTCTCTCTCCTGCTGCTGGCCTCTTGAAGTCAAATTTAAGTCTTCTCATGGTAAAGTAAGAAAACATGTGTTTACAGGGCGTGTGCCACACTTGGTCATAGACAGTCTCATGTTTTAACCCAGCAGTAAATTTGTGTAGGAAAAACCTAGTGAGAGACAGAAAAATGAGAAGGAGCTTTAATATATTTCTACATGGGGGAAACAAAAAGAATTATGTGAAATCAGAGTCAGTAAGTCATATCAGCAGTGTTCAAACATTTTAGAGTATCCCATTAAATCTTTATATAAATTCCAGCTTTGATTCCTGTGTGGAGATGAAAAAAAAAAAAGTGAACTAGAAATGTGAAGGCTAAGTCATTTTCAGAAACAATGTGTCTTAAAAAAATATTTAGAATTATAGTAGCCTAATATTCCTGAGATGGACATTAACATTATGTGTCATCATTTTCAGACAAAAATACAACTGAAAATGGAAAAGCTTACTTCAACTACTAAAGCAATCTGTGACTTGGAAACATTCCACCATGGAGCTGGGAATTGTGCAGCATCCTTCTTTCATACATGGCCCACACCATACTTCTGTAAGTAAAGTACTGATTATTACTTAGCTAATTGCATTGTGTCTTTGATGTCACCTAATTTAGGACTGAAAAATAAACCTTTTTATCTGGATGTCTTGCCTTAGAGAGTGTATCTGTCTCCTTTATAACTGACTAACTAATAAACACATTAATGCACTACTTGGCTTAGGGTTACTGCTGATGTATGAACTTGTATGAACTGCCAGACATGGTCTGACAGGCAACAATTACAGCATAAAACTAAGCTTGTCAGCAGCTTACAGTGTCCAAGCTGCAACAGCCACATCCTTTGTAGGGGAGACACATCTGCAACTTGGTGGTGCTGGCTTGACCTGTTACTTGACACTGAAATGAAATCCTTGAATGCAAAGAAGAAACTAAACCTCAGTTAATTCTTGGACAGCCGAAGAAAAAAAAAATACTGATCTCAGTGTCAGTGAAGATAAGTAAAGAAAAATTTAGCTAATGTCTACTGTTAATATCAATGGGTTCAGCATTGACTTGATGGCAAAAGGTACTGCCTCCCAGCTGGCATTACTGCGGTTTTACAACTGTCTGAATGCCAGAGAAGCTCGATTGCATGCTGACCAACTGCTGCCTTTGTGAAGTGAAACTCATACCTTTGTCAAGCCCTGATTCTTACTTCATTAGCACAAGTCGGCAGGAGTATTATGTGTTAACTTCTGCCAGCTTTACAGAGAAAGAATGACAAAGACAACTGCTGTCAAAACATTTGTGGTGACTCAGTCATTTAGTGATGCTCTCTACTCCATGAAAGACTAAATCCTGTGCAGGTATCGACAGTTCAAAGTTGGAAACACCAGATCAATCTCTCTTTAAAAATAGTTTATATGGCTACTTTTTAGAAAGTGAAACAATTAAAGGTTATTACATAAATATATTTTAACCCCCCTCTACCAATATTACTAACATAACTAATAATAATACCAGGTTTTACATTACACTCTTCAGTTTTGGTCTGTTGTTTTGTTTTACTGCTATGTTTCACTATTGGCATCACTCACCGGTGATGATGCATTGCTAAAGTGCCTGACAGCATGTGAAGATGTCCTTTAGATTAGCTAAAATCAACAGTGACTCTAAAATGGGAAGATTTTATTTCAAGACAGAATTATCAGGTATTAAAATTTAATTTCAGTTATTTGAAAGAACAGCTATAATTGCTTATTTCACAGTGGGTCCTGAGAATCAATAGCATTGCCTGTTCTAGATTTAGGGGGATTCATGTCAAAATCACAGGTGTACAAAATATATCCAAAAGCTGAGGAAATTGTTTTGCATTTTATATCCTAGTGTACAAACATAACTAATGCTGTAAAAAGCAAGATATTTAAATATGGGGAATAGCTTATGTAAGGTAGGATTTTTTTTAATGATCAACATATTACAAGTATAATTTAACTTTTAGAGAATTGCTGAAATGTTTGGAATTCAAAATGTTTGAAAGTGCTGGACAACATGCTTGGGTTTTCAATCCCTTTCAGATGAGGTTTCTCTGAAGCTCTCTGAAATGTACAAGAAGGAACTACAACTCAAGCAAACAATTGTACAAGAAATTGCTCATTCTGCTGACCAGGATCTGATGATGGTCTATTTATCATCATGGTTATACCAGCCTTACATTGAGAACAGCAGCACACTACTACTTGAAGCCATGCTGCTGGAAACAGGACACAGACAGTGCTAGGATTTCAGATGTTACATGGCTTGCTTCTAATGATGCTTATGTGAAATGGCAAATTGCAAGGTTTACCAAATTGCATTTTTGTAAAACTTATTAAAAATACTTTTCTCTACTTGTATTTTTTATTTTGTCTCAGGTGATACTCCTTTTCCTGCCTAGGACAATCTGGTTTTGGTTGCTTTATCTATTTTAAGTGCAGTAGAGAGGCTACAGGAGGCCAAGTCCCCTGTGGTCAGAAAGGAGTAAGCACTACTTGGTGCTCTGGGGGCTTCAATGCACACAGACACCTGTAGCAAAGAATGGCAATACTTTCCAAGTCTTGACAGTCTAAAATACCTATGTTGTCCCTTTCACCATAGAAATTCAGCACTTCTTGATCTTTCATGAGGTCATGACTTAACAGACATAGTCCTTTTGTACTTGCTTTATAAACAGGGAAAAGGAAAGCACAAGAGGCAAGATCCAAGAGTGGATCCAGAAGGATCCACGTACTTTGGCATGTGGTTCTGAAGTGCTGTCACAGATACTAGCGTCAGTTCTGGTTTGGTTTTGATTATAGCACATCCAGGTGCATCACCCTTGGGAAGGTTTAGTACAACTCACCATTATCCCTTTTGTTTGGTTCCTCTCACAGGGCTCAGTAATTTCTTCCTTGGATTACCATCTCTAATGCCACAGTGGTTTTGGTTTAAAGGTGTTCCCTCCTCTGTGGTTTCAGTGAGCAGTTCACATTACACAAGTTGGTGGCTCAAATTCTTGCTTTTGTTTTTCATGCTGCTTTCTTGGAAAAGAGTCGAGGATATGTTCAAGAGAAACCGTTAATGAAAAAGCTGAACACTACAGTGGAATTCAGTACCCTTACTTGCTTTCCCTCCTAAAGACATAATAATCACTGTGGTGTGCTGCTATGTCAGACCTGGCTAGTGTGGAGAAGCTGCTACACATGCCCCCTCCTTAATAATTGTTAGTTACTAATGCAAATCATCACTTTTCAGAAGAGTGTACAACCATGCAGAAAATACACAGATGCATCATAAATTTTTTAGTTAAATCCTTTAATGTGTAGTCAGTTTAGGCTTGCTGTTTACTTCATTATGATTAATAATCTAAATTCTTCCTGCTTACTGATTGCCTGCGTGACATGCTCCTATATAAACCGTTGATTTAGATCTCCTATTTCATAAAATTATTTAGAGTTTCTAAGTGCTGTTGAGATGTTTTACCCTAACAAATATTTACCCTTTATTCTTCTTGAAACAGCTCTTTGAATAAGGTGACACTGACAGGAAGCACACACTGCTATGAAACGACCACAATAGCTGTGGTTTGACACTGAAAAAAACTTAATAAAACAATGAGAGATTCTGGAACAGATTTCTGATAGGAAAAGTAGGGTCACTTATTTCACTAGTTCCAAGCTGAAACTCCATAAGCTTGGTGAGGAAAATGCATGTTTCCTGCAGTTATGGAACAGACAGACACTAATTGGAAAAGTTTTTTTGACACAATGCTCTGTTCAACAACAAAGTTGTTTCTGACACCTTAATAACACTCTATTCTTACATCAGATTTCTAGCATCTGAAAATAAATTCTGCTGTAGCTGAAGGAGGATCCAGTCAGTTATTAATAGCTTCGTTGGGTTTTATTATTTTTCTGTGCAAGTGTTCTACCTAGTTTTAACAGCCACCTTAATTTATCGGAGTAGTGCCAGATCCTTGTCACTATGGAAACACCTTCATACTCAAAAAAATATTTACCAAGGAGAAAAGCTTGGTTCACTTACAGAATTGTTCTTCTAAGATGAGAGTAGGTGCATTGTATGTCCCAGCATGTGCAAATCAATAGGGAAGGTGGAATTGGAGATTTTAATTTTCTGCCCAGGTGGGAAGTGTGGTTTGTTCTTGTTTCTTAGAGGAAATAAGCTCTTCAGGAAGGATTCTTTGTATTCAGACCCCCTTGCTCACTGACTGCTGTTGGACATGGGAAGATTACAGTGCAGTGATGTTTCGTCATTGCAGCTCCAAATAGTTGACGGCTACATTTAAAGCCCTCAGATGTAGTTAGTAGACAGTCAGTACAGCAGAGTGTAATCCTGCAAAGACTTCAAAAGACCAGAAGAACCTTGCTTTGCACAGTATCTTCACTTACACGGTAGGCCTGTATCCTCTGCCCATTACCACCTCCTAAAAAAGAGGAAAAAAAAAAAACAACTCCTAACAAAAACTACACCATAAACCTGACGGTCAGACAGGAGCACACTAATATTTGCTGACATCCTTCACATACACACATAAAAGGCAATGTTTTGGCTAATCAAATTAATCTTCTACTTATGCAACAAAGAAAAGGCAAAACAAAACAAACCAACCACCACCACCAAAACCCCAATCCCAGCTGCAGGTGTAGCACTTGAGGCTATGGTCTAGTGGCTAGGGAAATGTTGGGATGATGGTTGGACTTGATGATCCTAGAGGTCCTTTCCAACCATAGTGATGTTATGATTCTATATTAAATGGATACAGTACAGCAGATTGTTTCACCTCCGAATTTGTCCTCTCATTTAGATTCACTTTTAGTGTTTTTTCTCAGTAACAAGACTATAAAAAAGCAACATTCATACTTTAAGAACCGTTCTGCATATCACAGGTCCTTTTAGCCTGGTTTGTCAAGTTACATCAGTAGCTTTATGTATTTGGCAAAGAGGCAACACACATTTTAAAGGTGTGTCACCAGTTTTCAGTAGTGTCTGCAGTAGCTCATAAACAAAATAAAGATACAGCCTTAAATGACCAGTTCTTTTTCACTTGCTAAGCTTCTGGAAAGAAAACAGTGCCTTGGACAAGAAGCTGCCAGGAGGCCTCCACACAAATATTAGCATCCAAACAACACACTGAAAGTATGACAAAAATACAAGAGCAGTAGTTAAGTAATTTGGCAAGTTTTCTGTCTGCATAGAGAAACAGGAATTATTGTCAAGGATACCTTTTTTATTATGATAAATAACACGGGGTGTTGTGGACATACTGGGAAGGTCAAAGCTTAGAATGGATAAAGGATGCATCATCTGAAAGAAAAAAGTCTTAATAAAAATACTCCATCTGAGATTAAAATAAAAAAAGAATTTGGTGTCTCATTAAGGAAAAATATGATCACTACATACACACCTTCCTGTTTCTAAGTAACAAGTTCTTGAAGGTGTGGCTGAATATTAGACAAGCGCACTTAAACACTTTTACAACAGTTCAGTTCACATCAGACCTTATTTAAGGCTATTTTTGCCTGCAACTCAGTGGATGCTTATTTAAGCAAGGATCAGCTAGGCTGTCACATTGTTCCCAGAACGCAAGAGTGTTCATTATATTTAAAACTGCCCATTTTTCCAGGCAGATTTATGCACTTCAAATCTAGATGCTAATGAATATTCAAGCTAGCTTTCAGAAAGTGCAAGTAAAGTGTTTTGTAATCTCAATGGCACAGAAAACGCCCATTTTTAACTTAATTTTTATTTTACCCATATACAACTTGCCAGTACACAGCACATCACTGCTGAGCAGCAGTACAATTTAATTGCATTTTTAGATGGCTAGAGAGAAAAGGAATTATGTAACAAAAGGGGATAGTGCAACAGTTATAGGGTTGACAGATTTCCACTTTCCACCCACCTCCAACATATAAAGCAAATAGAGTGATGTTAATTCTAGAATTTTTGGTTGCAATGCTGCTAGATTTATATAAACATAAGTTATAAAAAGTACAGGGCATAGAAACAGTTTACAAATAAGTTAAATTTCCATTATTTCAGTATTCACATTAGAAAAATATACATTTTATAGTCAGTCTTTTCCAGAAGAAAGCATACAGAGTTTTCTAGTTTATGGCTCCAATTCACTTTGCGAGAGCAGGATCTCTTCACTTTGGCCATCTGCTTCCATTGCCAGTAGTGCTTCCACGGTCTCCAGAGGGATCCCCTCAGGTGTGCGGATGTGCATCGTAGTCCCGCTGGCATCGGTGACAATGACGATACCCTCTGCCTGAGACAAAAGAGCAGTATCTGGATGGGACAGGATTAGCCCATCTGAAGTCTGAATAAAAATCTGTTCGTGTCCCTGAGACAAAAAATCATGGCTCTCATCAGTAATCTCAAAGGCTACAGCTTCATCTACGGTAACTGTATTCTCCAGCTCGTGTTGCTCCTCTGTCCCACAAGACAATTCAGTCATATTTTTAAAAGAGTTTTCATGGTCCACATGAGCAGACAGGGAGGCTTCCTGGACAGGATTCTGGGGTGACTCAGTCTGAGCACAGTGGGGGTAGTTTATTGGCACAATGTTTGTTGAAAAAACTTTTTGAAGTTCGTGCATCTCACCAGTCATATCGGCACTATGAAGTTGTTCAGAATGTCTTTTAATTGCAAAGTTATCGTTTTCTTCTTGCAGTTTCTGATATTTTTGATTGTGACCATTTTCTTCACCTGTTGCATTCTCCAGCACAGAGCTGCAAAGTTCAGGAGCTGACAGTCCACCTGCTGTGTTCTCACTCACAAAGTGTGCTTGAACTAATTCCAGAGAGCCATCAGCTTCCACAGGCAGTACAACTTCAGTATGCAGCAGAGGTGTGTCACCTGCCATATCTGGTCCCTCTACGTTCACAGCTTGGGAGTACTCTATCCTCATTTTCATAGTCTGTGAGAAGGTACCTGAATTTTCAGTATTGATTCTAACTCCTGAATCAGCAAGTGAATTATGTTCCTCTGCTGCTGGTAACGTGCTTCCAGTTGTGCAGCAAGTGATGTGCCTATCTTCTGAAAGCAGGATCTCCCCATTTAATGGATTAAAACCTGAAAGGTGAAAGAAATATCATTTTGTTGGGCAATCTAATATTGCATGTCCAAAAAATTATTTTTCAGCAGTAATTTTGAAGGGAAAGCTAGACTACATTCCTGCTTTTTTCCCCCCCTGAAGCATCCTCTAAGGGTTGCACAGCACTTCCCAATGAGAAAACCAGTATAAAAACTCTTAGGGAATTTTTGGATAGTGAAATATTATGGAATATTTCCATGCCTTACATTAGAAGCAGCATTTTCCTCTTAACTCTGAAAACAATCTGGGCTGAAAGTCAAACTCATTTTTTTTCCACCTGGCATACAGCTGGTAACATTAAAAGATAAAGGCTATACAAGGCACAAGGTTGTCAGCTACTCACCCTCATTACCATCAGTAAATTGACTGAAGTGTTTAAACTTGGTGAAATTTCTATTGATAATCAAGCTCCTGCTGGACTCAGACATGTCACCAAGTTACCACATACCTAATGAGCTATGCTAACAGCCCCAGGAGCGCTTTCGTCCTGTGACAGAAGAGGTAAAAACTACTAGAAATTTTGTGTGTTTTACCAGTTCTTTGAGCTGGACCAAGAGCCAGGTCACAAACCCAGTAGGCAGCTGCACAATAACTACTAAGCTGCAGTAGCATAAGCTGTCATGTTTTGTTATTGAAGATCAAAAGGAACAAGTAAGTTGTTTTGTTTTGTTGGTTTGGAAAGCTAGGACTGCACAACAGAGGAGGCCTAACACTGCAGAAGGGACCATTTTTAACTTTTTGTACTGTAGGCTAGCAAAAGCCCTACCAGCAAGTGTGAGTGAAACAAATTTTTAAAAACTCATAGCCCAAAAGAAAATCATAATACAACAAGAAATAAGCATAGTCATGCAGTGAGCCTTTCAGAGAGAGGGGAAAAAAAAACCAAAACCCTAAGGGGGAAAGCAGAAAAAACACACCATTGTCAGAAAGAGGTGCAAAGGGCAAAAGCAAAGCAGCTCACACTAACATCAAAAACAAAGGTATTTACAAAGCAAGAGGATGATGCCAATATGCACAGGTCACTACAGCTGGGCAAGGGATGGAATCTTGCACAGCAGCGATCATAGTGCCTCTGATTTACTGCCACACTTTTGCATAAAAGACCATTGGAGTTTGGGGAGATTGCAGGTGGGGACCCAGCTCACTTTCCTTTCTAATCCACTGTTGCCCTGCCGATCTGAGGAGCAGGGCAATAAGGACAAAGAAGGGATGAAAAGAAAGGCAACCACCCAAAGACTGTTGTTTGAAATGGTGCCTCAATTCCAATCTTCATGTCCCAGATCTCCCCCGGCATAGAGGACAACCTGCACCAGCTCTCCCGCTCCCCCAGGATCCACAAAGCTCTGATGATTCTGCTATTGCAGCCTAGTGGGGAAAGAGGAAGGACACAGACATTGCTTCCTCCTCCTCTGTTCTCCCACTGCTGACACAAAGCTGGCACCACCTGGGCTGTACGGGACAGGGTGGACAGGAAGCACGTAGCATAGGACAGCACTATTCTCATAGTACTGCAGTAGCATCAATATCTGGATTATCATGCATTCAGAATTGAGCTACTGCTGTGATCTGCATCATCCATAACTTCCCCTTCCATGAGGCCTTTACAGTTAGCTTTTTTTTTTGAAGGACCCGGGAAGCAAGTTAAAAAATGAAGTCTTAAGACAAAAAGCACAGTAGCTTGAAGAACAGATTTGTTCAGCTCCTTCACAAACAGAACAGAATTGGAAAATCTGAAGAGGTTACCATCTTTTTCAAACAGTGTACACAAATTCCCACTCTTTTCTTTCACTTCATCTTGACTGGCATAAGCATTATTCACAGTCCCCATTACGTCTTCTAACTTGGTCCTTTTGGCTGATGGCAACAGTTCCTCCCCTGAGCTCTGTCAATACAAGAGATAATTAACTGGCTGCCACCAGAACAGCTGACAGCACTGGAAAAGTTCACAAGCTAACTGTGGGCACTTCATAGCAGTGAACTCATACTCTCCTGGAAAACAGGAGTTTACACTAAAGGTCTTCCTAAAAGGTAAGGATTTAAACACAGCCCCCCCCCACTTCACCAAAATCCCACTGACCACTTTTGATATTTGGTTGAAACAACCTGTCTTTGCTTCAACATCAAAGCTTCTCTCTCAGCCTTTGTGATTAGGTTATTGAAGAAAGACTGATCAACTCTTTAACTATGGGCAGAAAGAGGAAAAGCACTAGTTTTAATTATCCACCACCAGACACAACTCTGGATTAAATAAAAAGTATAACAGTTCAGGGGACAGACCACAGAGATGTGACTTTCAAGAACAGGAAACATCTCCCTGCTACAGCTGTAAACAAACTACATCTGGTCAACTACCTTGTTAGAAAGAAAGAAGCTGTTTTCATGCACCTCTACCAACCACAAATTAGCAGAGCAACCACTCCAACATCTGAACCTGCTGCACGTTGGCCCATTTACTCCAACACATATTATTAGAATCCAAGGACCCTTCTCACTGTGGGTCCCCCATTTACTAGCGCCCCAGCAAAATTCTTTCTTGCTTGTATCACGAGATATCCCATAAGCCTTTGAGAGTCTGTCCTGAATGCTACCTAGGGTCTTTTCAAAGGATATCTTTAGCGTGCTAGCTCATATGCTCTGCTATGATACCACATAGTTCCTTATTTCCAAACCCACTCCATGAAAGCCTTACTTCAACAGAAGTCAGAGGATAGTTGTATGATTTTGTAAGGAGCAAATATCTGTTTTGACAAGTTTTTATTTGTCTTAGTGTCATTGTTAATTTTCACAAAGGTATTCCATACCTCAGCTAACCGTTTTTGTCCCAGTGTTTCCACAGGCACTTGCTCACTAACCATTTTAGTTACACATTGTGAACAGGAGCCTACACCTTGTGCCTTTCCTTCTCCAGTGAGTATTTCTGCAATTCCTAGTGATTCGGCAACCTTTAAAAACAGTTACAGGAAAAAAAAAAAGTGGAAGTTAGCCTCTCTATCTGAATACATAAGAAAACAAATCAGTATTAGATCATTTAAAACTGAACTAGAACTACACAGGGTCTAATCTGACAAGCATCACAGCTCAATTAAGTATTTAAACTCCCGTATTCTACTAACCTCCATATTACTAGAACACGACCTTCATTTGAAGGTGAATATTAACAGGCAAACTTGAAAGAATTAGGTGTACAATGGTTATATATAGAATCTGGAGACGGTTACCAAGAGCAGAGTTTAATAAAGAACAGTGTCGAAGCTTGCCATTATTTAAAAAAAACATTTAAGTCTTCCTGTACAAGAGTATCTCTTAATAGTTAAGGATTCCCTCCCCGTTCCACTCCTGTCCTTCAACCTTATGTAGGTGGGCTACTGTACAACTTCTCAAGGCTGGGGGTTTTTTTGTTTGTTTGTTGGTTTGTTTTGCCTTTTTTTTTTTTTTTTTTTTTTTTTTTTTAAAGAGCATAATTCAATATTAGAAATGCACATTAACACAGAGGAGAAGAAACAGAGAGGTTCCATTTTGGTGCTGCCAGTATCAACAGGATCCCTTTACCTGGTGCAACTTCATCTCTCCAAAGGGAACCGTCAAGTGTTAATTACGAAGCAGCCAGATGACCATGCAGTAATTCCAGAAAGTTTTTTAGGACATACAATGAACATCATAATTAATTCTGAAAGGCGAGCATTAACCACTGCTAGCAGTCCACATAGGACTTAATTTTTTAAACCAGGATTATTTTAAGAACCAAAATCTTATCTCCACCACCCGTACTCTGATTTTTCCAGTATGCTCCCCTCTCGTTGGACATGCAAGTTCAGTGCTAATCCACCGTAATGAGCACATTGTTTAGAAATTTTCTTATGGGTAGTATACAAAATAGTGTTTTCACTACTGGAAACAGAGAAGGGAAAAGCAAAAACATGTTATGTACAAAGAACTGTTTTATTCCAAGCGAAGGAAACAGTTCTATAAGGATCCATATGGTTGAACAGATCCATGTTAAAAAAAAATAAACAAACCAAAAACCAACCACCAGAACACCAAACCTACACTGCCTTTCTAGATACAGCTGCAGAAACCATGAATCTTAAGTTACTGAAATAATAGTTTACAGTTTTATTAATGTATTCACGACCTTTCATATTTGCTAGTATGACTGAACTGCACAGATGCATTCCATTTGCCCTCATTTTGCAATGAAACCACTTATCCCTTTAAATCAAGGCCATTCGTTTTAAATATAGATCCCTCCACTTCATCAAACATCAGGATATACTTTTATTAGTAGCTAATGCTAAATACACCTTACAGTAACATGCAAGTTCATACTACCCTAGATAAGCAAGACAGGTATCAGCACTGGTAGAATTTTTTTTATATCTATATTTTCATTTTTTTTATATAAATATATATAGTATATATCTACTGCTGTAAACTGGAATTGTAGTTTTATTATGGATTTCTTCTTCTCATTGGTTAATTGTTTGACTTTTTACAAGAATGTCTATTTTTGCTCATGAAAAACCTTATTTTCTTCAAATAACTTTACCAGCATGACGAAGCTTATCAGAGAAAAAATAAGAATGCAGAGCATTTAAAATAAATAAATCAAACAACAACAAAAATCACCGTTCCAAACAGAGTGTTTATTACCTTAGCGTCTTTTATTTCAACAGGCTGCTGGCAACTCAGCAAATCAGAATTACTGAGGTGATCATAAGCCATTTTCTTTACCATATTATGCAAGTCTTCAAATTCCCTGTACACATCTGGGAAGCAAGCTTTGGCTGGATACCCTTTTTCAACCTAGAAATAAGAGGGAGGAAAAAAAAAAAAAGTGTTTTTTCCCTTCCCTATATTTTCAAAAAGGGGAAATTAAAATCTGTCAGTTTATTTTGTTCAACATTTCAAAATAGAGACATTTGAGTCAAAAAATTATGGTATAATCAAAAATGCTAGTGAACCAGGCATCAAAAAAGCAAGGCTTTCAGTCAAGAGACCTACCAGAGTTTTGTCTGTATAAGACTGAAGCGATGCATAGAACATCTACATTCTGCACAATTCTAACTTTGGAGATTCAGATACATCTCTAAAGGAATATTTTAATGTATGTTGATGGAAGTCTCCCTAAAATGATTTAGCATTTTTACATAAAAAACTCTCACCTTCATCAACAGAAACTCATACACTGTAACAAGCTTTGTCAGACGTGGGAGAGCCAGCTCCATTAAGTCTTCGTTATCGCACTGTTGTATTAGCTGTCAAAAGCCAGAATGAGTTTATTAAAGCAAAGCAGCCCACAGAAGTTATACATCCCACCTTCAGAATAAAAAAAAAAATCACTACTTCTTCTGAAAGATACATTCTATGCTTAAGCAGCTTTGAGAATAGATGGAAACATAACACCAAAAGATAAATTAGAAAAACCTCAGAATGCAGTTAGTACCAATCCACAGACAAAATTCAGCCCCAACAACTGTTGCCAATTCATAGAAAGATCAACATCAGTAGATTTGGTACCCATAAAAGATCTTCCACAACACAGAGGAAACAAACAAAAAAATGCGTTAGTTGGATGGATTTTAATCCCCATTCTATTCTCCCTCAAGTCCTTCTTTGCGTTGTGGTTTGTTTTTGTTTTCGGGTTGTGTTTTTTTTTTTTTTTTTTTTTTTTTTTTTTTTTTTTGTTTTTTTTTTTTTTTTTTTTTTTTTTTTTTTTTTTCTTTTTTGATGTTGCCCAACTTCTTTGGCTTTATTTTTACTGTGTTGGAGGAGATACATTTCTTCTCCAGATCAAGGATAGTGAGGCTGTATCTACATATCAAAAGTCCGTTTCCAGCCCGAGTTCCCATTTTCCCTTTGTCCAGTGTTCTGCTAGAAGTACTTTTTCCTTAAAAGAGAACAATGTTTTCTTCTTAACGGATTCATTAAGTTTTCATCTTGTCACCCTTTTACACAAGGATGTAAAAAAAAAATCTTTTTGAAAACAATTCTTTGAAAATAAGTGCTTTAGAAAAAAAAAAAAAAAAAGGGCAGGGGGAAGATACTTGTGAAGTAATTGCAGAAGAGAACCATACCTCTTTTAACCTAGCTTTTCTTCTGAATACATTGTGTTCTGCTGACACACTACTAAGTGACTTTGAAGGGGACTGACCAGGTCTGCTAAGCCTTCCAGAACACCTAGATCTTCCACCCATCCTTGGTCGACCACGTCTCTTTGCTCGTCTGGGTCTTCCAGGTCCTTTTGGCGTTACTGGTCCCCGCTGTCCTGAACTGGTTTCATTTTGTTGTTCTGCCAACAAGTGTCTGGTTTCTGCAGGCTTACAAGTCTTAATTGAAAGAGAAAAGCGTTTATTCACCATTTTAAACAGTGTTTGGAGGAAGACAATTTTATAATTATATAATTTATTGTAAATAAATAGCATATTAAACAAATGCAAAGCTGGACACAAGCATAACTGCAAAGAACATCGTGGAAAAAAATCCAACACATCAGTAAGACTCCTGCTTCTACAACACATAAATGCCAGTAATTGCAAAGTTAGCATTTTTGATGCACAAAATGTTGTATAAAATACAGGGAGTAATTGAAGAGATGGTTTATGTAAGTTAAATATGTTTAATATTTTTGAAGTAAAATACGTCCTCGTCAAATAAAGAGGTTGTAGAAATAAATCTTAACTATCAGTAGAACACACCAAACAAAAAATATTTGGGTTTCACTGTAATTATGTCAAAGCATGAAGACTTTATATAAGAGACAAAATCTCTGAGCAGCTATGAACAGTGACAGGCCTAGTAACTGAATATCAAAACATAATGCCCAGTTTCCACATTTCAAAATCCTTTATCTTCCCTAAGAACACAGTTGAGAAGTAGCTTCTGTTTTAAGCCCACATGGCAAACTCAAAGTACTTTTTCCAGCTGTCATTCTGATCTCAGTGCAATGATCAAAGCAGTGATTTCATATGAACAGTCTTGCCTCCCCTTCCTAGCTAGAATTTCTAAGAATGTCACAGTAATTTTTTCAAAAGAGTTTACAATAGTACTGAGATATATCAGGCCCCTCTTCACAATCAGTATAACTTCATCCCCAATTTTCATTCTGTAGCTCCCTACTATTCTAGTGATTAGGAAAGCTCTAAAAAGGGCAAATTTATCTCAGTGCTATCCAGGGATTAAATTACTAAATTCATTCTAAAAATGACTTAAGACTAGGTTGAGCATAGGGATATTGATTGCCTTCCTGTCTGTATTGATGTACCAACTTCAATAATTCTGCTGTTCTTTCTAGAAAGCATCTACCTGTCCAAAAACTATAACAAGTCAATGAGTCAAAGTGCAGATTTGTAGAATCTGTATGTGCTAGTTAAAAGTAGCAGGTTGCACAACAGCAATTTAGCAGCCAGTTACTACTGTATTACGAACAACACTGACTGGAATTTTTTTAATTCCCATCACCCTGGATAAATTAAGTGCCACACAGAAAAGTAACAACTATATGATAATACAGAGAGCAGACTTCAGTATTCTGCAATTCTCTTGAACAGAAAGTGTTAGAGAATTCTTTTGACAGAGGAGTGTAGAGGAGGGGGAAAGTTTGTTTGCTGCATTGGCAGCAAATTTTCATGTTTTTTGAGAATGACTTCACATTTACAAATAAAAATATTAAGTGTGACACTGCTGCACCTACAAGAGTACTTCTTCATAGATGGCAGCTCTATGAGCTCTTGCTGCAAGATGTTAGAGCCATTTTAAAATTAAAAAACAGCAGCTACGAGAGAATCAAGTTTTACCAAAGTGTTTGGTTTGCAGGGGTAACTAAGCCACACTTGCAAAACCTGCTCTAGGAAGAGCTGCAGTCCACTGTTGGATTCTAAACAAGTGCCATCACAGGAAAATCTCTATTTCAGTGACAGAAAATGGTAGAGCAGGTGACAGCTTCCTGTCTATCATGCTAAAGGCTGTAACTGAGCAACACTGTATTCTTACCCAAACGCAGAGAAGAATAATGCTATTTATGCAGACAGGGTTCTTTCAAGCCAAAAAATATATGTTGGAAAACCAGTAAGAAATAAACACTCAGTGAACGTTTTGTTTTATGTACTTTTGCAAGAACACTATCCCTGCAACACTACAAGAGATAGTTTGATTTTCAAAGTGCTTCAATATGAAATTTAATTTAGTGTATTGATGGCTATTTCTGAGCAGCACAAGACTACGTGGCTACGAAACTGCCATTCTACTTTCCACAGGACTGGGTTTTCTAAATGACCCACTTTACCTGTTCTCCAGCTGTTGAATTAATAGTTTCTTCCAGACTGGTAGCTAGTGCATTTTCATTATTTAAAGTGACTGTGATTGAATCCAGATGTGCTGGACTTATAATTTCCTCTCTTATTCCACAGGTATTGTCCACAAATAAACTTCCATTAGGCTTATTTAAAAGTATTTTTTGAGATGAAGACTCCAGCTGTCCATGGCCTGGGTTAAGTTTATAATGTCTTGCTAATCCTCCTTTTCCTATATAGGATTTTTCACAAGTCTGACATTTAAACATTCTGGGTTTCAGATTGTAATTTGAAGAACTGAATAATGCATCCTTTCCCTTCACCTTTCCTTCTTCATCATCTTCTATACTCAGCTCAGAATAGTCATCAGAATCAGACTGATGACCATCAGCCAAATCCTCCATTTTAATGAATTTATAATCTTTAGCTTTGTACTTTGGGGGGCGCGAAATCCGTCCAGAACGAGTTTTCACTTTCAAGGACTTTTTTAACTTGTCATCTTTCTGTTTTTTTTCAAGACATGATATCAGAGTATTTGCTGAACTGGCTGCAACCATGGTAACATTCGGAGACCTTGCAGTCGATCCTGTGGCACGTGTAGCTTTCTGTCCGCTTCGCACCTTGGATGTGGGAATCTTGTTCACAGACACCGATCCGTGAGATGGCAAAGGTCTCTGCATGAGCACCTGAACTGGAGTCTCAGAAGAACTGTGCAGAAATAGCTGCTGCTCAGTTCCTGTAACGGGCTGGATCCTAATTATCTGGGGATTAATAATGCCAAGTCCTGGTATGCTAGAATTTCTACCAACCGACTGACTCAGCGTTATAGTTTTGGGCTGGATTGGTGCCAATGATGGCATTGGCCTTTCAGTTTCCTTCATCTGTCCTGGCTGAACTTGGACACAAATGGTTTCCGGCTGCTTTTGTGGAAAAAAGGAAGAGTTGAGATTACACAAACACAGTATTTATAAATAAAGATAACATTTATCAAGCTGATACACGCATGCCCATAAAGCACAAATAAACCTACAGACATCATTAGTTTTCCATTTTAAAGCATCAAAACACAGATTTAACAGCCAAGCACAGATTCCCTTCCTACATGCTACAGGCTCTCCTGCATGTTTCCTGATGTGACTGCTGTGTGACTACAGCACGTGAAGTTTGTTCTTAGGCCATGTCACAGCTTTGGTTCCTGCTAGAAGGCCTGTTCTGGAAAAGCAGAGTCAGTGCCATCACCTAGTCATCAACTAGGCAGACTCATAACCTTCAGCAAACCAAACACAGGAGAACTACAGCCTGCTTAAATGACACAGGTTTAAATGACACCAGATCGAAGACACGCTGTAAAACATGCTCAGTTAAAGAAAACCACAACTTTGTGATGCTGACTAAGAGAAGGTATGTGTTACTGTTCACCTCCCTCACAGTCTCTCTCACCATCCAAATTTCTGCTTCAGTGCAAACCAATCACTTGACAACCCCAGTGCCCCAAAACGTAGGCTGGAAGCCCGGGTACTGTCACCTTCTGTAAGAAGGGCACACATTACCTACCTGTGCAGCACCACTCAACCAATACACTGCATCTCTACCACTCGACCGCTATGAGACAGCCCTGCTCAGCCGTTTTAGACCGAAATACTGACCACAGCAGCCAGAATCTACATATGAATGCAGACTCTTCTAAACCACGCTGAAAGTTCTGTCTTTCAGCTGCGAGTCTCGAGTCTGCACCCAAGGGCAGGTGTGACTAAGAAGGAAGGCAAAATAAAATAAAATAAATATATAAATACTACACACGCACCCCCCCGCCGCCGAGACCCGT
>NW_008584390.1:0-9776 GCF_000691845.1 Merops nubicus | reverse complement strand
GGCGACACCGCCGGGGGCGTCCCGCCTATTTTAAACCATTACACTTGGAGGCAAAAATACGATAGAATCACACGGGTGTTGAAGTAGATGTAATCTAACCTTTAAAGCACAACAGCAGTATCAGGCTTGCATCTAAAACGCTCAGACACTCTGAAGTAACAATAGTTTTATGGTGAGAGAGCATCAGACAGCTCAGAAAATAAAATACTAGGCAGAATCAAGTGTCTACTTTCTGTGATTTCGGGGACTGAAAGAAATGAGGGGAGGGTGGAGAAGTGAGGATGCAGTCTAACCAATCCTAGCTCCTGTGTAAAACTCAACAGAAAATGACTATTCCTTCTCTGACTGTTTTTAGCCCCTTTTTTAGCTGCATAATTTATTTCAAGAGCCTGTGATTTATTTTCAGGTCTCATCTGGCTAAGGCCTTGAGCATCCTGATCTGAAGCTGGCCCTTGAGCTGGAGGTTGAATCAGATAAACTCTGTTAAGTCCTTCCAGCATACATGGTTTTACGTTTCTGTCCTGAAAGTGAGAGAAATGCCGAACTTGTGAAAAAGACTTTGTAAAATGTAGCTTTTAACTCCATGTTCATCTCGAAAGGCCTTTTATATTCCAAGGCAGAAAATGGCATTCTGCATATGTAAAGAGAGGGACCTGGATCCACCTTCTGCCCTTTCACCTTTGCTTGCTGTCAGGCCTTTGTGGGAAGAGAGGTGCAATACAGGTGCGAGAGTACAAGGCTGGAGATTAGGGAGCTGCTAGAAAGGGAGCTCATTCAGGATGATGGCTGCATGTCCCCTGTGCCACCTAACAGCTGTTAATAAAGCTGTAGAAAACCACATACACCTCATTTCAAAAGGAATCCTGGACACTACCTTAGACTGAGGGTTCAGGTGATAGTCTTTGACGTGCCTGTACAATGAGGGAAGGCTGCACAGGCCATATGAAAGTAAGGGAATTTTTACCTTACCTCTCTGTGTTGGTACCAACAGTTACCAGAGCTGCTTGACACAACCATTCAGTGCATGAGAGAGAGAGTGGGTGAATGTGAACTCCCCATTGTTCCCCAAAGTACTGAAGAACTATACACAGGTTAAATGAAAGAGAAGTTTATAGTGCCAAAGGAAAGCAGGGAAATGTACACTATTCACAAGAGATTTCTGTAAAAGATGGTTCAGAATAGAAGCCATAGTCTATGCATTCTGATTTTTATTTTCCTCAGTACAGATTATTTCCTTCTATCAACAATGAAAGCAACCTAGCAAGTCTGGTCTTTGAAAGCTAAACTTAGCCTTTGTGAATACTTCCTTCCCTTCCCTCACTCCAGTGTCCAGTGTGATTTTCTGTTCTTTAGGCCATGGATGGATATATAGATTATTTTTTATCTGAAGAGTTTGAATCATATGTGAAAAAGTGGTGAGATCAACTTGCCACAACAGATTCCCATCATCCTGCCATGCACATGTCAGATGAAAGGTTTGTTTGGGCCTGTGTTGTGATTTCAGTTAAGGAGTACTGTCAAAAAAGGGATTAAGTTTTTTTCTACTCATCTTCTGGAAAACTGCCTTTACAAACATGATACAAAATTATTATGAGATGTTTCAAGATGGGCATTTTTTTTCTTTTTTCTTTTTTCCTTTCTCTCTTTTTTTTTTTTTTTTTTTTTTTTTAAATTACTAAAACCTAATACACAAAGAATAATTCTGAAGGAATAGTTTGAAATTTTAAGACACAGGGTGACCAAATCAGTCGCATGTTAGCAGTGACGAACCCAGCTACAACAGAAGTGGATGCATGGAGAAAGGTTAAAAACCACCCTGATAGTTCTATGGTGACAGTCTGGATGAGGACACTGTATCCCCAGTTAGTCTTCCCTGGTCAGAATGCTTTTAATTTACTAGAGAGTTTTTCAGGAAATAGAAAAAAAAATCACAATCAGAAGCTACAGAGATAACCTGGAGAAGTCTCATGTGATTCTTTTCACAAATTGCCCCTCTATTTGACCAGGAGCAACTGGCAATGAAAATGTCATTGGCAAAGCTGGCTTTGAAGTCAGTGCATATTTTATGGTTTGTTTTGTTCAGTGATACTTGTTGAAAGTGCTGAACCTACAATGTAGTCCAAGGGATTAATCGTAGTACTGGTGTGTGCCCCGAACTGAAAGTGAAGGAAGGTGTGTAGCTGAATTTGTCATTTTTTCTAGATGCCATTGTAACACCTCTCACAAGTGCTCTTAGATTTGCTTTGTAGCATGATGTACATTTACTTAAAGTAATTTTAGTTATGATAACACATCTGTAACTTTTTTGTCCTTTTAATACTTAAATGGGCACAATAGTAGTAGTACACAGAAACAGGACAATACTCCTTCAGGTTTGGGAACCATCTGTGTCCTCAGTATTTCAGCAGTCACCCAGTTGTTGCCAGAATGCAGATACAGTTAGACTTTGTATAATACGTATATAGATTTAATAAACTGGAGATTTTTAGAACTCACTGCTTTTATGTGATTACTTTAGAAGCGCCTCATAAAAATAGCATTTGTTAGGTGGCTGTGCGCAATTCATATGCTTTCAACCCATTAAGGCACTGCCAGTAGACACTGTTTACCACTCTAAACTCTAGGCAGGCAAATGAGTGGTGCAAAAAACCTGCTTTGAAAGCACCCTCACATCAGAAACTCCTGTATCCTTTATTTCTGGCTTTGAGACACATGACAGACAATACTGGGATATGAGGGATGAGTTTTCAAGGCTTGATTTTTCTGCCACAGGAAGAAAAAAAAATTCATTGAGCTAGGCTGTACTTTTGAACGGTAGAGGGGTTAGCTTGGACTAAGCCAAATGGGAGTTCAGGGACTCATTCTCTTCCACAGTTATCTTAATTCTACAGCTGTAGGGGCCAGTCTTTCAGTTCATACTCTATTTTGCTTATTTTAAGTCAGTGGAAATTTTGACTCACAAAGGCTGGATCATGACATAGAACAGGGGTATTTACATGCTTCTGTACATTCTGTACATCTATATTGATATACCTGAGCTGGCTTTGAGATAGAGGATACATCCTTCAGGACAAATGCAAAGCCAAGCTAGTTCAAGTCATGTGAAGCTGTGTGAACAGCCAAGTGGCTGCATTAGGTAGTGCTGCACTGCACAGAGGCACCTGAAGAAGCAAGACCACTGCTAAACAGAAATTGCTTTCTGAAACCAAAAAAGGGACATGGCTTTAGCCATTAGATTTACTAGGCTTTTTATTTTCTAGTCCATTTTCAACATACTGGAGAATAGGTTATGCTGTTGGTATGAATGTCTAGATTTTCAAGAAGGGATGTAAAACTAAGAATACAATTACCCTACTCTCAGTTCTATCTGAGTTTTAGCCTATTTGATCCTCTCATAAAATGCAAGAGAAAAAAAAATCTTCCATATGCTGCCTAAGAAATCCTGGGAGAAGCATGCACTGTTCATTAAAACACACTGTATATTCCGTGAAAGCTATTTTTTTATGCTAACTTCATTTTATATGAGGTATATCTGCTTTGTAAGCATAAATTCTTTTGAAGTAATTTCTTCTATACATTAATTTTGTCTGCTGTAATAACAACATGGGAAGATGTTTGGTGAAATGTGCTGAATCCCAGCCTGTAGCTTGCACCTTTGCAATCATCAAGTAGGTGTTCCAGTTTATGAATAATAGGTTTTATGGAAGCACGCGGGTGAACCAACACCACTGGCTTGCCTTAGTAACTTCAAAGGGAAACTTTTATTTCAGAAGAGACAGAAAGATCACATTTGGAGGTTGAAAAGGTGCACTGCACCCTTTGGCCAAGACAAGGAGAATCAGCCAGCATCTGAGAGATCTTTTCGTCTAATTATTTAAATAGAAATGCAAAGAAAATGTTCTTTACGTTGTAAGTAGCATGGATAAAGTTACTTATAGGCAAAGTGGCTTTATTATTGTTTCCAGATGTAAATTTTGAAATGCAGAAAGGGCAGTTAGCACTTGGGTCCATGAAAAGCAATATAATTCAGGCAGCTTTCAGCCTCATAGACTCTCTCTTGGATGAGAAAGGGAAGACAGGAATGAGAACCTAGTGCAGCTGAAGGCACTAAACATGGATGGAGCCATAATGTGGAACATGGGTAGGATGTGTTACTTGAAAAGCAGCATCTGGACACATACACACACACTAGCACAAATAATTGACAGTTTTATTTTATGGCCAAAAAGACATTGGAAAAAAATTGCTCTCAATCATTTTTTCTTACAGCATCAAAACTAACGTATTGATAGCTGTTTTCAGAGGAGGTGAAGGGAATGCAGCTTCCCATTTCCCACTGAAATTCAGAGACTACTCCTCACCTTGTAGGAAAATCTGAGGACAATTACTATGAATAAAGTGAACGTGCCTACTAAAAACGATGCATTTTTCCTCCTATTGTTTGCTTTCACTGTGTGCTGAGCTTTGCCAGCTTACTGTGCTGACTCTAGGGATGAGTGTAATCCCTAGATGGTAGTTCTCATGTAACCCAGAGAGCCACAGGACTCATGGTTTATAGTTATGGGCTCCTTCAGGGTTCATGAAGGTGCTCCAGCACAGGGTAAAGAACCTTGAAGGATAAAATCAAGCAGCAAGCCAGTGCAAAACAAACTGGTGCACCACTTGGTGGGCCTTAGTAAGCAGCCTGCAGCCTGTCCTTCAACAGTCATGTGTCAGCAGCAGGCAGGCAGGAGCTGGAGCACATGGTGCTTACAGCTCTTCCAAAGGTGGCATAGCTCCTGCCAGAATGTTTTTGCTACTTTTCTCTTTCTGCAGAGCCAAAAAATTTAGTGAGAGCGATTTTGGTTTATTGTCAGTCTTGCACAATAGCATTTCTAATGGAGTTCCAGCTGGAGAGCATCTTTTACTGGTGCTGCTGCTGAGTTTAAACTTGAGAAAATCTATCCTGACTTTTACATTTTGTGCCTAGTTTGGAGAGTTGACAGTTACAGAAGGAAGCACAACCATATTATATCTTGTAAATGGAATAAAATGGACAGAAAATCTGTGAGATCACTGGGAAATAAAAATAGTGGAAGACCACAGTTTTAGCGTGGAGCACTCCAGAGGGGTACTTTAGTACACAACTGCACAGTGAGATAGGTTTTGTTCTGTTAATTCCCTCAGGACACTGACTGCTTTTATTTTTCTCAGTAAGGAATGTATAGGACCCAATTCTTCTGTGACTACACATTCACAATTGCTGTAGGTTTCAAGGGGATACCACATGTGGAATCAAGTAACTCAAATTATAGGATTATTGTAAAAAGATCTCTACTGAAATATTCCAGCTTTTAAAGTTTGTCCCTTGTTTCGGCACATAAATTTCTATGAAGGCAGATTTTGTCTGTAAGTGGATGCAGCCAAATGTGTAGGCGACGTATATATATTACTTAACCAAAATAAAATTTTCATGAGTAGAATTTATTTTGGCTTTTCTTTATCCTGAGAGTGTTACAGGTTTAAAAATATTTAACCAAAAAGCACAAAGTGCACTTCACATCAAACCCTCAGGAAGTGCAATAATACACCACAGGAGAAGAAAATAAAATAATCAATTAATAATTCATAGCATTTCAGTAGTTATAGTAATATCTGCCACTAAATTAATAGAATGAGCAACATTACAAAAAGCCTAACAGAAAGATTATACCAGCAATGGCTCTCCTGAAAGCATTTTTGGATAATTTTCAGCATAGGTTTTGCACAAAGCAAGCCAGAATTCATGACATATCTGACTTCATCCTTTAGCTGTTTGTCTTTTGCCACTATCTACACAAGTCTTTCATTTCTTAAGAAAAATATGATTCTGCTGCTAACAAATCCCACTGAATTTGGTGGAAAGGTTCACACTGATTAAGCAAGACTTCACTGGTCCCTTAGTCACCCAGATGTGCATCTGTTTTCTCAAAATAAAGCTATGTCTGAAAATACAATTGTGGTACTTGCTGGTGCAAAAGTTAGTGCTCATAAAATAGATGGTTATTGGGCTTCACCTTATGAAAAACTGGTCTACAGTCCAAAGGTATAGGGAAACTAAGACACTTCAGACTCTTCTGATTCAAAGATGACCATGCATAACTCATTTGTGGCTTTACTTCAGTGGACACCCTACACTTTTTTGCATATAGTCATCCAAGGGTCACAATGAAAAGGGGCATATTCTAGGGCCCTATGATTCCTTTGCCACCTCTTCAAAATTAAATGGTGTATAAATGGTATAAATCACAACTGAGAGAATCTGGTAAGCCTAATGCAAAAATATAGACTGCTGCACTCTACTAAGTACCTTCAGATGGCAATAGGCATTTCTAGAATTAAATTTTTCTAAACTATTTTGCATTACCACAACTTAGTTCCTGAAGATTGCTGAAACTGCATTGAAATGAGGTATCTAATTCCCGAAGGAACAGCCAAAAGAGCTGTTTTCCACCATGACCTACATCTGGTTCTGCCTAAAATTCCTTCAGTGTGACCCTCATTGCCCTTGAAGTTGCCCTCAGGCCCATGCAGAAGTTCCCTCAGGGTAGAGAAAAGGGCCCTCTTCTCCCATCTGAGTTCTGCTGCATTGCAGGAGATTGGGAGGCCTCCCCCATCCAAAGCCCACCTCATGTTTGCACTCAGTGGTCAGGCCGTGACCACTCACCTTCCAGATCAATGCCAATGTGTTGCTGTTCCACGTGCATCAGAGTATTCATTCACTCAGGAAGCGAGAAGGAGGAACCACAGGCCTTCTGGAGCCACTGGCTGCCGTGGCTCCAGCTGCAGTGCATGCCAAGAAGAGAGTCCTTTTGTTGAACCCAGATCCATGAGCTGCTGGGAACACAAGAGACAGCCATCCAAACAAAGCCGTAAGGTCTGACATCCAGGGCTCCTGGATGGGTAGAGCACACAGCTATGCCTATTAGTGCCAGCTTCAGATCTAGTCTGGGAATAGCTGCCTTTATCTGGTGGAGGCAGAAAATTATCAAATTGTATGAGAGTTGTGTATCCTTTGTTTAAGAAAGTGCAGGGACTCTATATGCATAAACGTTTAGTAAGGGAAATACGAATACTTCTGTACAACATACTTAAAAATATTCAGTTAATTCAAATACTCCTTGAATTTAAAGGAACACGTAGGCTACAAGGCTGGTTGAATATAGACAGGGTATCCTTCTAGAGGATTATATTATATTGCATGTAAATTCACTTCATTGTTTCATGCGGTTTAAAATTATTTTTCTTCCTGGGAAAACTCACCAGATTTTTATGATTCTGTCCATCACTTGTCAGAACAATATATTGAAATTTCAGAATGTCTGTCAACTTGACTATTGCTTTGACATGAATTGTTCTTTTTGATATTTTTTTTAAAAATAGAATTCAATTTTTAAGATATATTATTTCAGCTATTACTGCCTTACACTTTGAGATTAAAGCTTTGAAAGGAAAACTGATCAAACAGAAAATTAGTTAGAAAATCATCTAAATAACTCTTCTCAATACTTTTGAATTGTTTCCCTTTTTTTTTCTTCAATAAGGAGTTCACTGCAGCTGGCTCATCTACCCCAAACAATTTCAATTTAAATAATTCTGTATCTTGCGGCAAAAGTAGGCTTCTTAAGATTTTCCATTCAGGAGCATTCCTAATCCTGGATGAGCAGGGACTCATTATTATTACTTTCAGTGTGATGGTGGATAGGGAATCTGCTTTTTGACTTTCAAAGTGATAACACTTTAACTGATGGTTAAAAATGTGAACATAATATGATACTTTAAAACTCACAAATGCCTTTGTTAATTAGGAGGATGAACCAAAAAATGTCATTAGGTTTTTTCCCAGCATTGAGAATACACAGTCATGTTCTAACGATTACATAGGATATACCCTGGTGACATCACACAAGTATTTTAGCATGTGTATCAATATTAGTTTCCAAAAAGGTTGATTCTGAGGTTTCCTTTTAAAAATCAGACGTCTCTTATTGTCAGTCTTCTCACAGAAAATATAAAGGAGTCCACTAGGTGAAAAGAAGGCTTATAATGAGATGAAACTTTCAGTTTTAGATTTGCAGAGAACGCTTTCAGCATTTAATATTTTACAAACATTGTTAAAATCCCATCTGGTGTTTGTGAAGTATTTTACCATCTCCTGCTGGGCTAGGCAGACATTGGTTTTCATGTCTGCATGTTTCCAAAACATTAGGAAAAAAAATTGAATGGACCTGGATCAATTGCAGCAAAATGATAGAATACCAGATTTCCATTCTTCTGCATTTGAAAACAGAGACAAATGTCCCTGATTCCAGAAAAGATTAATCAATTCCCATAATGGAACTTCTTTTGAAAAATGTGAAGGAGTAAAGTTCTCTAAGTAGTTCAACATTCAACATCTTGTGCATGATAGATTTTTATGAGAAATAAATATATAATTTCTGTTTCAATTATATACTTCATTTTCAAGGGAATTCATTTAGAAAATATAAAAGCCACATGAAAATGTGTTCCATTTTGATATACGCATTTTTCCTGTATTCAGTTGACTTTACTTATTAATTGGGTGTGAAAAAAGTGAGTAAATACCAAACCAAAAATACAAAGCTTCTAATTTTGCATTACTGGAGCCAGCATCATGCATACCAATGGTCCATTTTCTCTGAAGTCAATGAGAACAGACCCATTTCTGGTCTTACACCACATCTACAATTGGTGTAGCTTTTAATTATTTTAATTTGGTTACTGAAGCAGTAAGAGAGGAGAAAAGAGAATCAGTTCAGAAGAGGGCAGGGTCAGTGTGTCTGCGTTAGCTGTTGCTTGTGGAAGGGAGATAATTACCTAAAATGTCATGGCAGTGACATAGCTACTGCATACAACTATATTTTAATGGCTTAGGAAATGTAGGTGTTTCTAAACACATTTGTTGCACTGAAGATCCTAGAAAGCCTTTTCTACGTTCACTGATAATTCATAGAAAATGTAGATACATTGCCAAAACAAATAAAAAATCTTAGAGAAACGGAAGTATAAAGATACACTGATTGCTTTTTAAGATGCAGCGGTCATACCATTGGAATACCAGATGGAATTTTCCATAGGCACTTTTGTGCCTTTTACCTGATAAATGGCTGGCATTATATCAGAAAACCTTTTCTGTGCATGCTTTTGATTGTGTATTCACTATTTTCCTCTAGGACAGACTTTTGATGGGAGTGTAATTCTTGCCACATTTGTTTGTTCGTCCTTCATTCCTCCACCCGTGACTTGCACACTCGGGTCCCATCTTCCTGCCGGGGGAGCTGGGGGGCTGGTATACATGCAGACACACATTTCATACAAACATCATGTGGGAGCAACCCACGGGACTGATTGTGTGTGTGGGTAGTCAGTAGGTGCATCCCCACTGCCATACAGTCTTAGCTCGTGTGAAACACATTGCTCCTCTCATTCAGACCCTCAGTTCTCTCTCTTTGTGGCTATCAAGTCCATTCTTAGAGCTAAAGAACAAAGTTGAGAATGTGAGATCAACACACGATGCACATACAAACCATGGATTGCTCGCTGCTTCTCACTTTCTCTGACCCATGTAAAAGAACACTTCCTTTGCTGTTTGAAAAGGTATTTTCAAATATTGATCCAAGTAAACATTGTTACAGCAATCTTAAATGTCATGATAATCAGCATTCTGGATAAATGGCATTTATTTCTATTTGAGGCACTTTGCGGAGTCTCTATATGAGGGTATAATGTACCCTCAG
>NW_008584389.1:4157-7140 GCF_000691845.1 Merops nubicus | reverse complement strand
CCTGAAGCATCACAGGGGGTCGTTGTCACCCCAGTGCTGCCTATCTCACTGTGGCTGTATAGAGATGAAGATGGCAACAAACTCTACTGGCTTTTTAAGCCCCACCAGCAGCCCACGGGGTTGCTCGTGGACTTTCCCTGCCCTCAAGGCCACCAAAATACGTGGTGTGATGGCACCCCAGGAGAGCTGAGCTGTCCTGCCCACCCCATGCCCTGTCCTTGGCATGCCCTGGGCATGGCTCTTTGCTTTCCTCTTGCCACTTGTTGATCTTGAAGGAGATCAGCACAAACCTGTAGCTGTTTCTGAACATCGAGGAGTCGGAGAGGCTGCAGCACCTGACCTCTCAGCCCCCCTTTTTTTGGGAGGAAGAGTCGTTTGTGGAGGCGGGGGACGTGCAGTGGTGACAGCCCCGTGACACCCTGGTGGAGGAATGTGGCCTGGAGAGCTCTCGACCCGTTCACAAAGCAAATAAACCCCAGGGTCCTCTCCAGAGCTCCTCACACACAGAGCTCTGCAGCCAGCCAGCTGCAGGCTGCCTTCAACACAGCCTCAATTAGGCTCGTTAGCACCAAGCCAATCATCTCCTCCTGCCAGTTGAGGCAGCACTTCAAGTTCCCTGCTCCCAAAATTGAGAGGGGTTGAGTCCCAGAGCAGAGGTGGCCGCTGGGGAGGGACTTTGGAGGAAGCTGAAGGCAAAGTGCTCAAGGGGAGGAAGGACAGAGGATGGTGGTCACAGGGAGGAGAGAAAGAGCCCTTTGGGCACTGGGGTGCTGGAGGACATGGCAAGATGGAGATGGTGGAGGATGGGGTGAGGTGGAGATGGTGGAGGGTGAGGTGAGGCGGAGATGGGGACAACTCCTTGAGCTGGAGAAGCTGGAGGACAAGGTGAGGTGAAGATGGTGGAGGATGAGGTGAGGTGGAGATGGTGGAGGATTCCTTGAGCTGGAGAAGTTGGAGGACAAAGTGAGGTGGAGATGGTGGATGATGAGGTGAGGTGAGGTGGAGATGGGGGAGAACTCCTTGAGCTGGAGAAGTTGGAGGACAAGGTAAAGTGGAGATGGTGGAGGATGAGGTGAGGTGGAGATGGGGGAGAACTCCTTGAGCTGGAGAAGTTGGAGGACAAAGTGAGGTGGAGATGGTGGATGATGAGGTGAGGTGAGGTGGAGATGGGGGAGAACTCCTTGAGCTGGAGAAGTTGGAGGACAAGGTAAAGTGGAGATGGTGGAGGATGAGGTGAGGTGGAGCTGGTGGAGGACGAGGTAAGGTAGAGTTGGTGGAGAACTCGTTGAGCTGGAGAAGCTGGAGGATGAGGTGAGGTGGAGTTGGTGGAGAACTTGCTGAGCTGGAGAAGTTGGAGGACGAAGTGAGCTGGAGATGGTGGAGGATGAGGTAAGGTGGAGTTGGTGGAGAACTTGCTGAGCTGGAGAAGTTGGAGGACGAAGTGAGCTGGAGATGGTGGAGGATGAGGTAAGGTGGAGTTGGTGGAGAACTCAGTGAGCTGGAGAAGCTGGAGGATGAGGTGAGGTGGAGATAGTGGAGGACGAGGTGAGGTGGAGATGGTGGAGAACTCCTTGAGCTGGAGGACAAGGTGAGCTGGAGATGGTGGAGGATGAGGTAAGGTGGAGTTGGTGGAGAACTTGCTGAGCTGGAGAAGTTGGAGGACGAGGTGAGCTGGAGATGGTGGAGGATGAGGTGACCAGCCCAGAGGTGACAGGCAAGCAGGGATGGAAGGAAAGGCCACCACCACCTTTTGGTGGTGGGAGAGGGGAGGAGGAGGCACAAAAGAAGGTGGTTTTGTGGAAGGCTGGGCGTGGAAGAGGAAAGGAACTGTGGAAGCTGCCAAGCAGGACCAGAAGTGAGCTCAGCCTTGCCCAGGGTGGCATCTCCAAAGGGGCCACCACGCTGTGTTTTGGGGGGCCTGGGGAACCCCAAATGTGACAATGGTCCTTCCACGCAGGTCACCTCGGTGCAAAGCAGGACAGAAAATCCCCCACTCGCCCTGGGCAAGGTGAGAAGGGTCAAAGTGGTGAGGAGAAGAGCCTGTGGCAAAGGAAACATCACACTTGGGTCTGGGAAGGCTTCAGCCTTGTGCCCTTGGGTCCCTCACCCTGCTCCACTTCTTCAGCTCTGGAAGGAAAGCAGCTGATGGAGCTCCCAGAAGCTGGTGCAGCAGCTGCCAGCACATGATGGTGGCCACAGGAGCATGAAAATAGGAACAGCTGAGGCTGGGCCACGAGAAAGGCACCAACAGCTCCTTAAGGACACAGCAGGGAAGGAGCTGGAACTCTTGTCTGCTCTCCAGGAGAGCTCCTCCTCCAGGGCCCGGCTCAGGGTGTTAAAGGGAGACCTCTGAAAGCATCTGGGGGTGCAAGGCTGGGTGGGGGGAGGTGATGTGGGAGGCCAGGGCTCCCCTGGTTCAGGAGAAACACCTTTCTCCCCTCTGCTTCTGTGCTGCAGGGGCCCTGGCACTCGTCTGGGGCAACAGAATAGTGGCCACTAAGGGGTGATTTGCATGAGGGTGAGCAGCAGAGCTGGAGGGTGTGTGGGGAAAGAATAAAGGAGGGGAGGAAGAGGACCAAGAACTTCATTTCTTTACTAGGAGAGTGGTGAAACACTGGCCCAGAGAGGTGGTGGAGGCCCCATCCCTGGAGACATTCAAGGTCAGGCTGGATGGGGCTCTGAGCAACCTGATCTAGTTGAAGGTTGACCTTGAAAGGTCCTTTTCAACCCAAAGCATCCTGTGAGTCGTTCTGTGACTCGGTGAGGATGAAGGATCCAGGTGACCGAGGTCAGAGGAGAGCTGGGAAAGGGCAAAGGGGGCTGGTGGGCAGCACTGGGGGGGGTGAAACCAGCCCCAGGGGGCAGCTGGGTGCCCCTTGGTGGTGAAAGGTGGCCCTCGAGCTGTCCCTTGGGCCCAAACAGCAGGAAGGAGAAGAGAGGGGAAGGCTAAGAAGAAAAGGAACTGGGGAGAAGTGGTGGCACT
>NW_008584389.1:0-4116 GCF_000691845.1 Merops nubicus | reverse complement strand
TGCTCAGCGGCAGTGCCAAGAGAAGAGCGCTGGGGAAGTCAGGGAGGGGCACCGGGGCCATAGGAAAGACCAAAAGCACCAGTCACAGGGACAAGAGGCTACTGGGAGCACTGGGAGGGGCCTGGGCAGGGTAATGAGGGTGGTGGGGTGCCCTGGGGCCAAGAGGAACCGGCCCCACGAGGGACGAGTGGGTGGTGGGAGGGTGGGGAGCTCAGTGTGCCTGGCCGAAGTGCCACCTCTGCCAGCCCCCCAAATCCAGCACCCAGCACCCCCACAGCTCTGGCCACTGGGTGAGGAGGTGCCTGCTGCCCAGTGCTGGGCTTTTTTGGTAGTGGTGGTGGTGTTAAACCTCCCAAATAATTCCAAAAGTGAGTCTTGTGGGAGTCTACACGTGGTTTTGACCATCCCTGCTCCCAGGAGGACGCCCGTGCAGAGAGGTCCTCACTGGTGTGACAGAGGAGGGGATGTCCTTGAAGGGTCTGAGAGGTGATTTTGGAGGCCCCCTGAGGGGGGACGAGGGGTTCAACCCCCCTGCCCCATGTCCAGCAAATCACAGGAGGCTCCAGGACAGCCCCGTGGGTGAGCACGGTGGGAGGGAGAGAGGAAAAACCCCCCCAGGACGTGGCCTGAATCCCCCGCAGAGGCTTTTTGGGAAGCTCCCGGTGGATAAAAGGCTGTGAAGGTTTCTAGGGAGGACTCTGGGGGGTGGATTTCACAGCCTGCCACTGACCTCTAGCGTCGAGCTGGCTGGGAAGGACCCGGGCACCACGGGCACCGAGCTGGCAGTGCCACGCCGCTCGGGGGTGGGCAGAGGGAGGGGAGACCCCTGGTCCTGGGGGCTGCGGGTGCAGTTTGGGGACAGGGACACGTCGCTGCTAGGAAGGGACAGAGCCCGAATCCTCGTCACCCAAACGACAGTGCCACCGGTGCCATCTGCTGCCTGGTGGTGCCACCCTGGGAGGGAGACGCCCCCGAGCGTGGGGTGCAGGGTGGCACCCTCAAAAGGAGGCTGGAGGGATCTGGTTGGTGACACCAAGGGGGTCACCCTTCCAGGTCTCCTCTGCTCCCTTTCCACCTCGGGGTGCTGGGCTTCAGGAGCTCGACCCGTGGGGTGCAAAGCTCACCTTGGGGTGCAAACCTCACCTTGGGGTGCACACCTCGCCGTGGGGTGTTTCGTGGCACCCCAAGTTTAACAGAAGAGGGCACAACCCAGCCCTCACCCACCCTCCAGGTCCCCAAGCTCTGGTAGAAAGGAGGTGAGGGGTTTCAGTGATTTTTTTTAATTTAAATCCTTGTGGTTTTTTTTGGTCTCAGGTCCGGGATAAGAAACTCCTCAACGACTTAAACGGAGCGGTGGAGGACGCCAAGACCGCCCGGCTTTTTAACATCACCAGCTCAGCCCTCGCCACCTTCTGCATCATCCTCATCTTCATCTTCCTGCGATATCCCCTCGCTGACTACTAGAGGGAGGCCAAGAGCAGCGGCCGCCGCCAAAATGCCTCAACGCCAGAAGTGTCTGCGGTTGTTTCTTGGAGCAAGGACGCCCAAAAAAAAAAAGAGACCCGACCAAGCAACTGACGCTCCACCTCGATTGCAAAAAAAACACACACACACAAAAAAGCCAATTCAATAGATAATTAAAAATCGAATGAATCAGCCCCTTTCCTGCCTCCCCCACACAAGGGGTGGGCTGCTGGAGGAAGGGTTTGGGATGTGTGGAGGGAGAAGAACGGACCAAGAAGCTCAGAGCATCGTGTGCCTGGTGCCAGCTGAGCCCTGGGGAGCTGGAGAAGGTCCTGCTGAGCGGTGGTTGGGGACCACGGGGCTGGGTCGTGACATATCAAGTGTGTTCAGAAGGTCCCACCACCCCCCTGGTGTGCTGGAGGGGGGGGTGTCTCTTCCTTCTCTTCGATTTCATCCACTGGTTCTACCAACTCCCAGCCCCTGGAGAGCTGAGGGGGGGGAGGAAGTTCATGCTAGGGAGCCCTAAAGCCTCCAGAGAAACCCCAAAGTGGTTCAAGGGTGTCTCCTCGGGGTCTCCTGGCCATGCTGAGAAGAAAGGCACCTTGTGGAGAGCTTGCCTAAGCCCCCTAGACCGAGTGCTACTGTATTTCTGTAAGTGGTCAATAAAAGATACCTCTGATACCTGCTGCTGGCTTCATTCCTTCCTTAGGAGGCTCCTCAGCCCTTCCAGGGCTGGCAGGAGACAATGCCAATGTCACCATTTAGAGATTTAAAGCAAGAGTTTGGGATGGTGCTGAAGGTCAGGGCCTGGAGGAGGGCACAGCTCCAGGATGGAGAGCAGAGACCTCCATGGTGAGCAGGCAGGTGCCCCCCTCCCCTGCTAGGACCATCCTTGGAGATAGGAATAAATGGCCACGGTCTGAACCTGCTGCTACCACAGCACTTCTCAAGGTGGTTACCAAGAGACAGATTTTGGAGACTGCAAATCAGTGAAAGGTGAGACCAGGACTAAAATAAAGCTTCTCCATCCCTCTGAGCCTTCATCTCAGGTGTCACAGTGACCTCACCTTTCTCCAGCTGTAAGGTGACCTTGTGCCAAGGGGTTGGACCAGGCATGGAGCCAGGAGGAGGCAACATCAGCCAGCTCTGTGCCCACCATGGAAGAGAAGGTTCTGCAAGAGATGGAGGATGCAGCCAGGCCACCGTGGGACACCTCATCTTCTGCTGCCTCCAGGCTGTGCTGAGTGAGGACCATGCAATGAGACCATGAGGATGCTCTCCTCAAAGCCTCCTAAGATGTCACCTCCTTCCCACCCAGGTCTCCACGCCTTAACCCTGGGCTGGGTTTCATTCATGGGGGGAGCTACAGGCAGAGGGACCTGTCCCCCACTCCCTGGGGAGCATTTCCACACCAGAGCAGCTCAGGATGTCTGTTGGACACTGAAGTTTCCACCAGCAGTGCAGGACTTGGTGCCCCGGGAAGTATCTCAGACATGAACTGCTCTGTGAGATCCCTCATCCAGAGGTCAAGACTCTTCCTAAACTCTCTTGGTGACTTCTTGCTCCCTTCTCTGAGCAAGATCTGAGGGGTTACACCCACTGGCATTTCCATCCTCACGTATCAGGGGCTGTGTCTTGTCCTTCCTGGCAGGGGAAGGAGGTGGCCTGGCAATAACTCCAAAGGGTGCAGCCAAAACAACTCGTGTTGCAGCCACCCTGAGCTGGCACCTGCTAATTGGAGCAAATTAAAGCCAGTGCTAGTTTAGGCAAGACCTGGACTAGTCACCCCAAAACCCTCCAAGGGTTAGGAGGAGCACAGCACCGAGCTCCCCTTGGCCATTCCCAAGGTCTTGGCTTGACACCCTTCCCCATCCAGGTGCCACCTTCACACACCTCAAGCTTTGCAGCCCAAAATCCAGCTGGGCAGGAGGGGCTGGGGGGGTGGGTCACACAGGGTGACCCCCACTCTCAGTGCCAGGGGCTCCAAGCCATAGATTTAGGTCCCTGCAGGACCAACGTGCCTGGCACCTCTGGCCATAAACACACGTGTTCCTCTCAGCCAGCTGGGACCAGCAGGAGCCACGTTGGAGGCGCTTTTGTCCTCAGAGACCTCCCCACACTTGCCAAAATCTTGTGGGGACGGTGTCCCCACCTCCCGTGGCACACAGGACAGAGTCCCCCCAGCGTGGGGGCTGCTCAGATGATGGTGGAGCTGATAAGAAGTTGGCCGTGACCCAAGGCCACCCTGTCCTGTGGCAAAGTGTGACAAAGGAGCCACCATCCTCCCTTCCCCTCTTATCTGCAGGAAAAGGGATGTTGGTTTAATGAACCCAGGGGAACGTTGGACAGGCTCGGCAGCATTTTGGCCTCTTTCTTTAGTGTCCCCCCATTTGTGTTAGCAGGGCACCCCCAAACTCACAGCAGGAGGAAAGCACCCACTGGATGGAGAAAACAAAGGGAGGGGGACAGATTTTCAAGCTTCCTTAGGGGAAAAAAAAAACCCCAACTCATTTATTCACGCAGAGGTCTTCCAAAGTGGAGCAGTATTAAGGTGCTCAGCATTCATTTCATCTTCCCAGCGTTGGGGAACCCCAAATTGAGATGGCAAAACCGTGTCCCCCTTTACTGGCAGGGAGATGCACCCCAGATGGC
>NW_008584388.1:0-7082 GCF_000691845.1 Merops nubicus | reverse complement strand
TACATCCCCGTGGAGAGGACAGCACTGCTCCATGGCCTTGAACCAGGAAGGAAGGTCACCATTGTCTCCAGCGAGCATCTCCCCAGGGTCTTGCTGTGCCCATTCCTTCATCGTGCCAGATCCTTCAGAGACAGTTTCAAGCAAATAGCTTAATTAAATGCCTTTATTCCAAGGACTCCCTCTGTGTGTTTATGTATTTGTGGATTAGCAGTTAATACAGTAAGAGGCTTTATTGTAACTAAATTGATTTCCTCACCTATTTTTTTTCCTTCCTTCTGTATTTTTTCCCCATCTTCTTACTCACCAGACTGTCCTCCCTCAACACAGGGTGTCCTTTGGGGACACCCACCTTCACTGCCAAAATGTGCCAGTAAGGGTGTGACGGGGAGGTGATCACAGTCAGAACCTAGTTAGGGAGGTCAGAGGGACTAGTGATGCAGAAGGGCTCTTTTTGTCAGAGAGGACAGGTAAGTAAGTGAGCTTTGGCTATGACTGTTGTATGGGGGAGAAGAGATTCCTGATGGGTATAGGGTGCTCACCTTGGCAGGCACGGTGGGCACAGGTTGGGTGGGGAGTTCCAGCCATTCCCAGCCCAAGGATACCCCATTTCATAAGGCAACGAGGCCACAGGTACCCAGCGGTAAACCCCAGTTCCAACCCCACCCACAGACCCCTGAGGATTGCTTGGCAGAGCCTGTGCAATCCCACCATGTTTTTCTTCTCAGTGCAATTTGACTGCCCTACAATAGAATCAAATTGTTACCATCCTGTAGCACATTGCTGTCATGCACCAGGTGCTTAACTGAAAGGCTATGATGGCAACAGATCCATGAGGAATCAAGACCAGGGAAGACCAGATTTTGCTAGTCCATTATTCAGAATCACCAGACCACTCTAAAAGTTCAGCATGCTAACAGCTTCAAGTTAGTTAGGCTGGTAAATGCAGTTGTTATCCAAGCTGGGACCTGAGCATTACTCTGCAATCCCAGAATGGGCACAGACCTGTGCTGGACTTCCCTTTCCCCTTCCCTTTCTTCTTCCCCTTTTCCTTTCCACTTTCCCTTTCCCTTTTACTTTCCCTTTCTCCTTTCCCCTTCCCCTTCCTTCCTCCCTGCCTCCCACCCTCCCTCTTGTCCCATGCCCCTTGCCCTGCCACGAGTGGGCAGAGATGCTCTCTCCCCTTCCCGTGCCTGGGCAGCGGGAGCCAAAGCCATAATTAAACTTGGCTGGAAGGAACACGAATCAAAAGGCTGTTAAAAAAGAAAAGAAACGAGGGTACCTGTGGGATTACGTGAGCCAGAAAAATGCAAAGCCAGCTTCCAGCTGCCCATAAAATAGATGCCGTCTCCTCTCCCATTGGCAGGGTTTGGCACAAAAAAGGCAGGGAAGAGGATTTTTATGGGAGTTATTTATAGCCTGGATGAATAGCAGTGTGTCTGTCAGTGGGTTTCTGCCTCTCAGCGTGTGCTCAGGTTAGGGATGCCAGTCTTGGTGGGTGCCACCACACAGGGTTTGGGATGACACCAGCAAACTTGAGTACAGCCCTGGGCTCTGGCCAGCCTTTCCTGCAGGGACTGGGGTGGCATCAAAGGAGGAGAAACTGGGAAGAAAAAGAACAGGAAAGAGCAGCAAAGGGCAGCAGCTTACCCTCCATCAAATTCACCTTGGCCAGTGTCACCACGTACGTGATATGCGTGGGGATGAGCAATGGACTGTCCCAGCCCAAGAACCACCACGCCAGGACCACCAATGGGATATCCATTGTCCGTGTCCCCCTAACATCTTCATTCTTGGCCTGGTCACCTTTTCTTTCTTTCCTGGTTTGATGGAGGCATCTGAGAAGCCTTTCTCCCCAGGAAGCTGGCACAAAGATTCATCTCTGTGTGAACAAAATAAGTTTAAAATCAACACCAAATTCTCAGCGAAACTCAAAAGCTGGCACTTCAAGGACCACATTCATTAAATAAAGGGGGGGAGAAAATGAAGAGGGAGAGAGGAGGAGGAGGAAGAAAAAAAAAATTACCTTGCTGAATTAATCAGGCTTCACTGTAATGTTCAGCCTCAGATTTTATTTCCTGTAATAAGCCCATTAATACGGGTGTCTGTAGCAGGGGGCTTTTAGCAGCAGGCACCATTAGTGTAACGAGGAAGGGCTAATAGAGTTTTATTGGAATTTTTACTTCAACATCACAGCCTTTTAAAACAGCTGTCTCAATAGGCATTATTATTCTGATTAACATTCAGACAGCACAAATCATAGTGATGCCCTTGGTGTCCTGCAGGCTTTGTCATAATCATTTCAAGTCCCCGATGCGTTGGCTAGTCCTTAGGGAGGGGGGAATTCTAGACCCCAGCAGAGGCTGGGGGTCATTTCTTTTCTCAAGTGCCAAAGTATCATCTGCTTCTGGAGAGATCTGCCAGGCTGCACATGAGTGGGGTTCTGCTGTTGCCAAAGCAGAGTGGAAGCAGCTGGGACTGACCAGGTGCTTTATAAGCATCTCTGATCCATAGGGGAATTTGAAAGCAGGATGGGAAGGGTTAAAAAGCAAGCTGCCTTCCTGAGTACCCATCCTGTCTTCTCTCTCAATCTCTTTGTCACCCAAGTGAGAATCCAATTTTTAATTCTTAAAATTAAATTAGACTAAGTTGAAATATTTTTTAAATTGTGTGAATTAAGTGTTACACCAGCAGTTTGGGTGCTCATAATCAGCTGTTTGGTGGGCAGCATTGTTTCAGGGCAGCAGCCAGCACCAGGCCTGGAAAAGGTTTTCCTCTCATCTACAAGATCCGTGCTGGATGGGATGGAGTCAGGTCCAAGCTGAAAGCGCTTCGAGGGTGTCACACCAGGGGAGGTCACACTGGTCCTCATACAGCCCAGGAACATCTGCAGGTCTTGCACAGGTGCTCCTACTGCCTGGTCAGCCAAGGTGGATGGGATCTGGCTTCCGTGTTACTGATCTTATTTGAGCCGTGAGTAAACTGAGGCACAAGGCAGGGCAGTGACTTGCTCACAGTGACAACACAGGCAGCCCAGAACTCCATCCTACCAGCCCAAGCACATTACTGGGAGGGAATGAACAAGCTGCCATGAGTTATAGATAACTACAAGCAAAATAAGTGAGAGATTAAACACCAAAAGCAAACAGGCTGCACATGCACTCTTGGCTTTTATCTGTCACGTTTCGTTCCACGGGGGTAATTTATGAGGATGTTTTATAGCAATTGAGCAAGGCAGCACGTGTGGGGAGCAGCAGCTGGCTCGTCCCAGCTCCAGCCGTGCCCTGTAGGGCTTAAGCCACCTTGAGTGCACTGAAGCAGGTGGTTTGGCTTGGAGCTGGGCAAGGGAGCCCGAGGGTGCTGGGCAGGCTAGAGACCTACTAATTACTTTCTCATTAGTGTCTAACTAGAATCTCTTACCTCCTTCATTCTCCCAAGGGCTTTGCCTCTGCCAGGAGCCACCTCATGCCCGGGGGTGAGTTTCCACCTCGGATCCATCCTGGTATTTTGTTGTGTCCCTCCTCCTAGGGCTTTCTAACTGCCTCTTCAGCATTGCTGAAC
This sequence comes from Merops nubicus, assembly GCF_000691845.1. Classification (NCBI taxonomy): domain Eukaryota; kingdom Metazoa; phylum Chordata; class Aves; order Coraciiformes; family Meropidae; genus Merops; species Merops nubicus. The sequence goes on along the minus strand of NW_008584388.1, from coordinate 3,524 downwards.
ATAGTTAGCAATAATTTATGGCTCCCTTCTCCAGAACATCAGGACAAAGGGGGATCCCTCATTCGCGGTGGCCAAGGGGCAGGCACAGATGTTTGTAAATTCTCACAGCTGGCTACAGCAGCAAGGGAATGACAGGCATAGCCAGGGTGCCTGATCCCAGCCATACCAGGAGGTGGCAGGTTTTTACACACCCATCTTGGGCCCTGCAAGGGCTCCTGCCTATCCCAGCATATCCCCTGCTGGTGGATAACCCCTTTCTGCAGTCAAGAGAGTCAGCTGCCCCTGACTCAGACTATCCCCCTGCTCACATCCACACCTGCTCATCTCCCTCCCCAGCTGGCTGTGTCCAAGGAGAACCCAGCATGAATCTGGACCCTCCTGTGGCTCATCTTGCTCTGAACAGAAGCCCCTGACCCCAGGATGGGGTGCCAGAGTGGGAAAGAGGCTCAAAACCACATGCAGTGGCAGGTCTCCACTTCCGAGAGCTGGGACCCAAGGTACCTCCCCAGCCCCAGGAAATCTGGGGAATTCACTGCCCAGTAATCACATAGATGCTGCAGTGTGATAGTCCTTAATTACCTCAGATGATTAATAAATTCCACTCCTGGAGCTGTTGTCCTACAGCCCAAGCAGAGCCCCTGGCAGGCAGCACCCAGACATCCTGTTGTGTCTACCTGGGACCAGCAGCCCTCCTATGGCACAGGGTCCCCGAGGGCTCTGAAAATGCCTTTCAGGGAGGTCTCAGTGACCACCAGCAGAGGAAAAAATACCAGCTGGCAGAGGCATGGGCGAGTCACCTCCCAGATTATTTCCTGCTGGTCCTAGCCCTCTGGGAAGCCCCTGCTAAGGCAGTTGCTGAGCCTGGGGCAGATGCTCCAGGCAGCCCAGGACAAGCTGGGTGCTGTTTGCTGCCACAGAGGTTGCTCCTCTGCTCTTGTGTGTCCATCTAAGCCAACATCTAAAAGGGATCTGGGGTTTGTTTTGCATTCTCCTGACATTGCAGACCACTCCACAGCACAGAGCCGCCGGCTGCAGGGCACCAGGCTGTTTACATTTGCCTAAAATTTTTAATTGTTTTCACGTTAAGCACCTGATGGTGACTTTTAGATAGAAATAGGAGGGATTTAGCCCTCCCTCCCCTCAAAATTTACTAATGTCTTCTTTATTACATTTCTAAAAGCCCCATTCTTTCACAGGCAGCAGCAGGCAAGGAGAAACTCAATGATAAGGGCAAAAACAACAGTAAAACTGGAATGAAATGACAGCCATAAAGTCAGTACCAGGAGGGACGGTAAAATTGCAGTTTGGCAGGAGCCAGCAGGCCTGCACTAATACTTTTTTTTATTTTATTAAAACACTCTGTTCACAGATTAACTTCCTTTGCTCAATATTTATTGTCTCACCTGCACTGGAAGGCAGAAGAAGAGGAAGAGGAGCAGGCAGGATTGGGATCTTGGGATCTGCAACCAGTCTGCAGCCTTTGGCAGCTGCCTAGGACACAGACGCACAACCAAAGGTGACGAACATGCCTCCAGCAGTTATCCTCCATCGTGGAGTGCTCTGTGCACCACAGCAGCATACCACAGTAGCATCCCAGAACTTAACCGTGGCCACAGGAGTCAGTGTCAGAGCTGGGGAAGCTCTGGGTGTCCCAAATATGAAGGTCAGGGGTGATCAAGGAGACAAGCACTGCTACAACTCAGATGAACCCATTGGTTTGTCTCCATCAAGTCAAAGCCCAGCAGCAATGAGGAAATCATGTCCCTTGGTAGATTGACCCATTAGTTAAAGTGCCATCAGAAAGCAGGGTGGAAACAAGACTACATTCCTGGACACCTGCCCTCAAGTACCTCCACATCCCCCCCTGGGCTTACCCCTTTCTCCTTGCAGATCGGAGGGCGTGGTGGCCAGGCATAGAAGCTCCGTGGCCCTTTCCAAATCTATCACAGCCCTGTTAATGAGTTTTAGAAGCAGCAAATGCCTCCATGGTACCTCAATGCATTTTTAACACATTAATTCCATGCTTGAGCTTTATCTCAGCTCCCCTCATTGCCTCCTCCCCATTGCCTACCCTGCTCATCTTTCCAGAGCACTTCAAGGCATGGATTGTAAAGGATGCGTTTGCCCTGGATGCAGGGGGCTGGGTACTCAGGACAAAGATGACCCCATCACAGGGATACTTTTCCTCAGATCTCAAACAGCTCCCCTGCAGAACTGCAACAGCATTGAGGCACATCCCTAAAGAGAGTCCCAACAGGCCTCAGTTTTCCTGTGATGTTCCCAGGCCAGGAGCAAGAGCTGGTGCCCCACAGCCTCTCCACTCCAACATCCTGCACCCAGCTAGACCTTTTTAATCTCCTTACCATAAATGACTTTTTGATTACAGCTGGACTGCAAATACCAAAATAAAAAAGGTTTCAAGGTTTTATAGCACAGCAGCAATGCTTCCTATGAATTGCAATGCCTTTATATCCCCAGCAGCTCCATTCGCACCAGCCCAACACCTCCCCATGCCACAGGAAAGGTTCCTTGCTCCCTTCCAGCCTTTTACACCCTCTCACAGAAGCTGAAAATATCAGGGCAAAAGGAGGTGGGTCTGTCATGAAGAGGTGGCTCAGCATAGTCAGTGTCCTGTATCCCCAGCTCTGCCTTCCACCCTGACTGTTTCAGATGGGGTTTTTTTGGGGTGGGAAATATTAATCTTTATTTTTTCAAATGTCAAAATTAATTCTTGTGCCATGTCTGATCCATTTTAGCAGCAACTAAGCTCCAGCAGCTGCTACTTGCCAGGGAGGGCATCCCGGCACGGGTACCAGCGCTCCTCGGCACGCGCCGCCTCCCCAGCCTCCGTCCTAAATCACAACACAACAAACAGGCTGTTCATTAGGCACTGTTTAATTAAGCAATATGGATCCTGCCTCAATATTTACAATCCCACTTGTTCTGATTTATTAGAGAGAAGAGAGTCTCGTTTTTAAGGACGGTGACTGTAAAGTTTAATACTGCTTGACTTACTGCGCGTTTCATTTACAGCCCCAGGCCGCGGCGCTGCAGCCCAGGCTGGGAGCTGCTGGGCTATTAAATCAGAGCCAACTGCGCGTGCAGGGAGATGACTAGCTTCGTTACAACCCGTTCAGCAGCTAATTACCCCAATCTGGATTCCTACATTTAAGCCAATTCATTGCCACTTTTCCGGCCCCGGGGAAGCGCGGGGAAGTTTGGAGGTTGGCACGAAGGCACTTGTGGCGATGAGAAGGGATGGGGGCTGCGATGGGGATGGTCGTGGAGCCCAGACGGACACCGCTTGCCCCAGGAGGCAGGAAATCAGTTTGCAAGAAGCCAGACTCTGAGGGAGGCACCTCCCATGCCATGCAGGGGAATGCTGTGTACAATGACGGCTCCAAGCTCAAGGGTCACCCCAAAACCCATCACGTCCTCCCCAAAATATTTTGGCACCTGGGGAGACCTGAGGCTGGGTAATGGGATGATCGGGGAGCAGGATGGAGTTGGTATGCACAAGGAAT
>NW_008584387.1:577-3716 GCF_000691845.1 Merops nubicus | reverse complement strand
GCAGGGATCGGTGCCTGAGCGCTGGGCAGGGGGCTGGATGTGGCCCATGGACACTGAGAAGTGCTGGCGACAGCTGTTGCAGGGAGCTGTGGCTCTTTTTCAGGGAACTTCCCATTTTTGGATCTGAGCACTGTGATTATCCTGCACTTTCTGTAATTTTGAGTCTGTAATTGGATCCGTCTCTGTTTTCACGTTTTCTGATACACAATAAATGCTGATTCCCCCCCCTGCACGGGGCTGAGCCCCCTCTCTTGGGGATTCAAGGATTCTTTTGTGACCCGTGTGGGACAGCCCTTGGCAGGGTTTGGGGCAGCCCTGGGGGGTGGGTGTTCTTGGGGTTTTGGGGGCTCAAGGGAGTCTTGAAGGACCAGGGCAGCTTTGTGGGGCTGAGGCAACTTGGTGGTGGGTCAAGTGCCGACCCAATTTCTTGACTATAGCAAAAAAATAATGGTTTTATTATATTTCAGCACATTTTTAATCAATCGTACAATAATTACTTAGAAGACCCCCAGTGCAGCAGAAGGAAAGTGGGGGCGGGCGTCAAGCACGAGAAGATCCCAGTGGTGACAAAACCAGCTTTAAATGGAGGCACCTGCCCCTGGGTTTAATGCCAAAAACTTACAAAACTGGGTTTGTTTAATGGGGTTTGTGGTCCTGGCCAGTGGTGGGCATCGAGGTTGAGAAATAAACCTCCAGATGGGGCTGAGTTGAGGAGGAAACCCCAAATTTTCAGCTCCAGAGCAGCTTGGTGAAGCCCAGCTCCCGGTAACGAGTTTTGGGTGAATTTAACAACAGCATCTTTTGGAGGAGACGAGCTTGGAGCCAAAAGAACCCAAACTGGAGACGTTGAAGATGGAGGTGTCGAAGACGGGCAGAGAACCATGAGCTCAGGTGGAAACGACCCCCGAGGCCTGAAAAAATAGAGTTGAGGAGCATCCAGGAGAGTTTCCAACCACCGTGGAGGGACCAGCGTTGGGGTGTCAGCCCTTGGGGGTCAGTTTGATGGTGGAGAGGAGGACGCAGAAGTAGGGGAAGACCCTCCCACCACTGAAGGAGCCCACAGGGAAGGTGAAGACGCGTTGGCGGCTGCTGACAGCGTAGAAGGAGACCTGGCCCATCTCGTAGTCCAGGTAGACCCCGATCTGCCCATTGAGGAGCGGGACGGAGGTGTTGGAGGGAGCTGTGAGGGCCACGCAGAGCTCGTCGTACTTCTGCAAGCCCCAGATCTCGGCGTTGGGCTTGAAGAGGACCCGGCCTTTCCTCTGGACCGACTCGCGGGCCACCCCAACAGCCCAGAAGCGGCCGGTGGCCTCCACCTCCCAGTAGTGACGGCCCGAGGTGAAGCCCTCGCGGCCCAGCATGCAGGGATCCGTGTCGAACCGCCCCGGCCCCTCCGGCCACCGGCGTCCGGGGCGACCCCAGGTGGCTTCTTTGAGGTCCTCGGAGAGGATCACCTCGGGACCTGCCGTGGCTGGATCCAGGGTCACGTCCACTGGAGAGCGAAACGGAGAAGGAATCGGAATCCAAACCAAAGAGTAGAGGATGCACCCCCCAGAAATCCCCTTCCCCGGAGGAAGGGACGGGAGATGGAGGAGCCAAGAGTCGGAGGATGAAGGATCAGCAGGTGAGGTGGACATGGAAGAGACAAAAGATGGAGGTTGGAGATGGAGAGCCAAGAGATGTGAGTTGGAGGATGGAGATGAAGGATCTCCAGGGGACAATGGACGTGGAAGAGACAAGACGTGGAGCCTGGAGATGGAGAGCCAAGAGATGGGGTCTGGAGGTGAAGGATCTCCAGATGGGTTTGGGGATGGAGGAGCCAAGAGATGGGGGTTGGAGGTGAAGGATCTCCAGGTGAGTTTGGGGATGGAGGAGCCAAGAGATGAGGGTTGAGGTTGGAGGAGCCCAGGAGCCAGAAAGTGGAGCTGGAGGATCTCCAGCTCAACTGCAACGGCCACCTCACTTGAAGCAGCCCAGAAAACCTCAGGAACGGGCCCTTTGCTCCTCTCCATCTTTGGTTACCTTCAAACTCCTTCGCCGTGTGATAGTCCAGGGCGAGGTCCCACGTGCATGGTCGTGGTTTGAGCAGAAAGGCCATGGGGGGCCCCGCGCCGTCCTCCCCCCGCCTGGAGCCGCGGAAACGGGGAGGGAAGGGAAGGATCAAATCCATGAAACCAACTGAGGGTCCCACTAACGGGCCCCCTGCGGCTTTTCGCCCCTTTTGCCATCGGCACCTGGCTTCAGCCGCTGCCCTTCGGAGTTGGAAAAAACCCCAAAATGGCAATTTTCCTCCAGCAGCCACCAAGAGTCCTGGTGGGCTGGTGGGAAGAGCCCCGGAGGTGGAAGGAATCTGGTGATTCCTGGTGGAGGAGCACGTTGGGAGGGACCCACCGACCTCGTAGCTACGACTGGACCCCAAAATCCCCATTTCTTGAGGGGCGAATCCACCCTAAATCCAGCAGGAACCACCCCTGTCTCCACCGCTCGTTTTCTTGGGTGACCAAATTCAGCCAAATTTGTTGGAACAAGGAAAAAAAAAATCCTTCAAAAATCTGGAGTGGAGCGAGTCCAGCCTGGGGCAATGTGCTGAGGGGAGATAAGACCCCGCTGAGGGGCCCCAGGTCCACACGACACGGGGCTGAGGCCAAACAAGCTCTTGCCCGTGGTCAAGAGGGCTGGAAATGAGCCAAAAAAACCCAAAATGGTTGAATCAATCGTGCCACAGTGGCTGGAGATAAATTGTCGTGGTTTTTTTTTTCCCACCCCACGTGTGGAATTGCATTGATGGGGGGTTAAAGGGTTTGGGGGCAGAGGGAAAGTGGGGAAGAGTTAGGGAAATCTTGTGTTAATTGAATTAAATAAGCTTGAATTAGCTCAAATAAAGATCAAAGCAGGGGCTGGGCTGGTTCCTGCCCCGGTTTCCCCAGCTGGATCCTCACGGGTGGCTCGAACCCCATGAGCAACCATCCCAAAAACGCCCTGAAACCCCCAGCGGGGCTCCCGAGGGCGAAGCGGGATAAAGAGATGCCCCAAATCCCCCCTTTCTCTCCCCAAAAAGCGGCAGCAGGGGGGGACCCACCCGGCAGCGCTCGCTGGGATTTTCTCCTCTCCAACCTGTCGGGTTTTCCTCGGGGCCGTT
>NW_008584387.1:0-554 GCF_000691845.1 Merops nubicus | reverse complement strand
GTTTCGCGGCTCCTCCGGGGCCGTTCCTCCTCCACCTGCTTCTCCTGTCGCTTGAGGTTTTCTCCCCTCTTGAGTTTTTTGTCTTCTCTTTTGTTTTTTTTTTCCCCCCTTCTCGTGGTTTTGTTTGTTTGGTTTTTTACCTTTCCCCTCTCTCGTTTTTGGTCCCTCTCGATTGGTGTTTTTTTTTCCCTCTTTCTTCTTTTTCCTTTTTTTCCTCTTTCTTGTTTCTTTTTCCCCTTTCTCTTTTTTCTTTTAGTCTCCTTTTTTTTTTTTTTTCTGTATCCCCTCTCTCTCTCGTGTTTTTCTCCCCTCGTTTTTTGTTCCCTCTTCTCTCTTGTTTCCCCACTCGTTTTTTTCCCTGTTATTGGTTTTTCTTTTCCCCTCGTTTTTTTCCCCCTCTCTTTTTCTTTCCTCTCTATTTCCTTCCCCTCCCTCTTCTCTTTTTTTTCCCTGCTCTCTCTTATTTGGATTCTTTTTCCCCCCTTTTGTTTTTTTTTCCCCCCACCTCTCGGAGTTTTTTTTAATTATTCCCCTCTCCCCTTGAGTTCTTTTTT
>NW_008584386.1:0-1772 GCF_000691845.1 Merops nubicus | reverse complement strand
TTTATAAAAAGTTCTATTTTAAAGAAAATTACTCAGCTTTTTAAGACATCTTCGAAAAGGAAATATGCCAAAATTATTCAAAATGTATTTGCTAATATGAAGCCTTCAGAGTTTCATATTGGCTTACAAAACGTAAAAATACAACTTAGTATCTGCCAAGAATTTGTCTGGCATTATATGAGACATGGAATAAGATATTTCTGCTCCCCTATTAGTAAACTTGCTTAAAAATTTTTGATTATGGAGTCCAGATTTGCTTGTGAAACAGCTGACCTTGCCTGTTGTTCAGTCTAACCTAAAAATGTGTTAGTATTTCTCATCTATTCTGCAGGCATAATTAGTTCTTTAGAAAAAGGAAGAAGTAAACGTCCAGCTACACATTTTTATGTTCAACAGAAAGTGTCTTTTTTCTTCTGCCCCAGTGAGATCTGCTGTACCATGCACTGATTCAGTGATCTGACTGGGTGCTCAGTATTTGTTTTTTTTTTAACTTAATACCAGAGAGTATAAAAATAACTGTTCAAACCATGTGCACCTGAGCAGATTGTCATACATGCAAAATTTTGAGTTTATTTGTATGTAATAGTTAAGTTAATTGTATGTAATTGTATGTTAAGTGCTGCTTCTGGGTTTGTGCAGTTTTAGAAGAGATGGCAATGGACTGTTAAGCAGGTAGCCTAAGGCTTTGAATCTTAGTGTCTTGATTTTTTTATGAACTCTGCAAAGGGCAAAGTCTGGCTCATCCATCCTTCCCCTGATTTTATCTCACTCCAAAACACTGAAGTAGCAGAACAAAGTAAAGGCCTGGGCACTTTATAAACACCATAACATTTTGAGATAGTTCTTTCATAGTAATTTTTCACTACTTACAGAAATGGAATGATGATAATAGAAAGTTCTCAGTCTCTGAAAATTACAGATCAGAGGCTGGAGTGAGCTCAAAAATTGCAAGGAGCCTCTCACAAATGCTAATTAAAGTGTGTCCTTCGTTTCCTCTACAATGTATAGTTACAAACAGGTATATATCCTTCTTGGCTTCCTGGCTTACTGGGGTAGCACCACTGGACACTTCTTGCCATTAACAACAGCTCCAGGGCTGGCATTTCTCCATGCTGGACCAGTAGCCCTGCTTTCATGTGGCAGTTCCTCAGGAATCCTGCAATCCACGGGTTAGCTGCGTGCATGGGGCAGATTCAGTCTGGCCTCATGCATGTTCCACCTGCTGGTGACCTGGTGTGCCACTGACGGAGAATAAGCGGGAGACAGACACCATTCTATAATGATCGGAAAGCCTCATTTATTGAAAATCAGAAGGCATCTTGTATATTGTTCTTAATTAGCTCATACATATTGCAAAAGTGAAGCTCACCATTGGTTACAGATTACATGTCAACTCCTCTTATGTTTATCTTTTGTGTTTAGCCTTGCGGTTAGCAGTTCTTTATCTTAGTGTTCCAGTTCCTTTTACTCATCCCATTATCCTACAATAGTTGCACCCCAGGTTATCTTGACTTGGAGTTTGTTTTACTAAACTTCAACCAGCTGCACTTTATCATGTCCCTTTGTTGCTAGCCACTCTGTGGCTAAGCTCTCCACATACCACCACATTTTGTGTTTCTGCAAGCTGTTATCATCAGTGGCTGGCTTCATTTGAAATGAAATCTTACAGCTGCTCTCACTGAATACTTCAAGATTCATTACACTTTTCAGTGCAAATTCAAAAAGTGAGTGTAAGTAATAGGTGATCCTGACGTATGGAAACAGACTCTATA
>NW_008584385.1:0-211 GCF_000691845.1 Merops nubicus | reverse complement strand
CTGGCTGGAGCTGCAGGGCTGAGGGGTGCAGGGTCTAACACGTATCTCCTCTCAGCTTTCGAAGGCAACTGGGATCAGTGATGGTGGAGAAGACTTGCAAGACTCTGTCCAGGAGCTGATCCAGCCTGGGGTGAGTCCCTAAAAGCTCCTTGTCCCTTGTGTCCTCTGGAAGCACACAGCCAGTTGGTGCTGTGCCCACCTCTTGCCCCCC
>NW_008584384.1:0-4347 GCF_000691845.1 Merops nubicus | reverse complement strand
GAAAGTGAATTAAGTTGTACTATTTTCTGCATAGACTGGGGTCTTTTCCTTTGTTCCAGGTCTTATTTGGTAAATCTGTAAGTAGATTTGCATTCTGTTTGCTCAGTAGGTTCTGCATGTACATTACTTAAAGTCATTGCAAAAAAGTCAAGAAGAACTTCTCCAGTATAGAAGCCTAAACCAAAACTTTTAGTCCTTTGAGGGTTCCTGCTGCTATGATCTTAGAGTGAATACTCCTGCATCCTTAGCCTTGTCTTAATCTTTTTTTCTCCATTTCTAGGCCGCTTGCTTCACAATAAATGTCTTACCACTCTTGCTTGTGATATGGTTGTAGTGGTAGCTGCAGTGTTCTGCAGATTAGGGATCACATCCATACTAAAAGCACAATAGTGCATTTTTTCCAGGAAAAATCTGAAAAAATCAGAAAATCTGCTAGCAGTTTTTCATGGGTGCCAGGAATCAAATCAGAAGGAACTCCAAAGATGGGATGGGATGGGATGGGATGGGATGGGATGGGACGGGATGGGATGGGATGGGACGGGATGACCGGAATTTCCTACCTATGGGTAGCCTCACAATTTTGGGGTTTTCCCTTTGATTCAGAATGAAAACACTGACAGTAGAATGAAATTTGAAAAGACTGACCAGATCTATTTTGAACTCGTTTTCAAGTGTGTTCTCAAAAAGGTTCCCTATTACATAGATTTTTTTAAATTATTATTATTATTATTTGCCGTGTATTTTATTTCCTACAAAAACATTTCTTGTGTATTACTCTTTCCTTTTTCTTCCAGTCTTTCTCCTGGTTTCTCCTTCAAACTTGTTCCACATAGTTTGCTTTCTGCCAAAGCACTGCAACTTGTTCTTTCTTTCATGATGTAATCAAATTTTTGTACTGTACTGAAAGCATTATAAGTAAGTGATGTTTCTTAGTTTTATGTTTTTATAAATATGTAGGTTCTCTCAGCAAAATAATACAATTTCACTTGTCAGAGGAATTTATCCTCTAGTACAAGTAAGGGAATGCTCTGATTTGTGTGATGGAAGTCCACAAAACTAATCAAAGATTATTACTGTTCTGTTTAGAATGCCTGAATGCAACTTTCTGCACAAGAAAACAAAAATTAGATCTGATTTAAGCTAACCGTATGTCAATAATCATAATTCTTTCATATTAATCTGGATGCTCATATAAAAGACACGCTCTCCAGCAACACATCAATCCCTTTTGAAGATCTGACTATTCTTATATTTATAGCAGAAATCCTCCATTTTTTTTCTGTTTGGTTTCAGCCTCTGAGATAGACTAGAGCGCCCTTACAGAAAAGAAAATTCCTACTGGAGAATGACTGCTCAGATATAGTGTCTCATTAAGTTTCCTCAAGACTTTCATCTTGCAGTTACTAGCAGAAAACTCAGAATAGCTCACAACTCTCTTGCACTTAGGCCTCTAAAAGCACAATCCTTTTATGAAACAGATTTGGTTGCTTGCGGTTCCTTTAATGCGGGAATCTTCTTTGTCTCATGGCATGCGATTCTGCTCTTCATCTATTTGTATGTTCCTCTCCGAAAAATGTAAGACCAGATTACATGAGTGTACTTGTCAGGATTTCTACTTGCTGAGAATCCCTAAAAGCAAGGAGGGATGCTGTACAGATGAAAGATTAGGTACTCTATATTGAAAATGTTGAATGGGCTAGAATAATAAACGCATCAAACAAAACAAAAGACCACAGTACTACTTTAGCCTTGTTAGAACCAGAATGGTTGTGCCACTGAGGTATGTATCTAGTGGTGTGATGATAATAATTAATCTTGTCAATATGTAATATAACTGACAGGCACATAAGGGAAGTAAAGTTCACATTTAGCAGATGCTGTTGGTCAATAAAGGCTCACAGGCACTGTTTAGCCAATCATCCTTCCATATGGCTTCCTGTCCTGCTGCCTGAATCGAGTGGAACAAAGTGAGAATTTTGAATGTTCAGTGTTGGAGAGAGGAAAGTCATACGCCAACGGAGGGGCCAACCCTTCACTATATTCGTTCTCTCACTTTCTTCCAAATACAAATTTTATAGCAGTCCTTTCAGCTCACCTGTCAAGTTCTTGTTATTTTTATCTGTCTTGCTTACGTAGATAAGGTGTGTTCTCCACTTTTGCTGCTTGAAAATAGGACCTACTCATCTCTGGGTAAGTAGGTAAAATTTGGCTTTTTATGATTACTGACATTCTCCTTATGTCCCTGCTATTATACTTCTGCCAGCTGTAACATATGTGGAAGCACTCGAGGTAACATTAAAGATAGATGGGATAATCACTGCAACCTGCTGTTGCATTGAAAAATGTAGTGCCATTACTTTTGCAATGTAGGTCAGCTTCAGTGGACATGAAAAGTACCATCACCATTTATATCTTTGATCTCTGGTTAGAATGAATGAGCAATGAGACTGAACTGTACACCTCCCCAAGGTCCTCCCTTATCCTGGAGATAAGGAAAGCTTGCTTTGCTGTAAATCAGAGTTTTCTATCTCCAGGAAAATCAGTTCAATGCCCTCCATTACTACTAAGAGCTCTGTGGAGATAAAAGTAAGTAAAGTACATTATCAATTGCTGTCTGTTTGCATTGTGGGTAACTTGAATGTTTTCATGTTCTTCTGAATTCTTTCTTGAGTGAAAGTGAAACAAAAAAACTGTGTAACAAATAACTAGTTTCATATTTATAGATCAAAATGTTTTTCCACTGGAAATCAGTAATTTTATTCCCAAATTCAGCAGAGACAACCTACATCTTCTGAAAATAAATGCAAAATAATCTGTGACACAAAAATTATGATTAAAAATAATTTTACAATTCAGGGTCAAGTCATCCAACTTTACCTTCATTCTCATTTAAAACCAACTTTCAAAACATTTCCCTGTTTACAGTTTCCTCTCCTGTGAATTATGTCTGTGACTTCACACATGAAAACTGCCTTTTTTTTTTTTTTTTTTTTCCTGTCCTTCTTAAATCAGTGATGTTTTTCTTTGAACTACTTCTATTCAACAGAAGTGGTTCAGGGAGTGATTCAGATTCAGAGAGGTTCCCCTTGGTATTTCATAGGAATGGCAGATGCCTCTTCTTAAAAGTAGCTACACTACATAAATCAGGAGTAATAACATATTCTTCAGTGCAGCTACATCTGTAACTAAGATCACAATCTGAGTACAGGGAGGTAAACAAGACAATAGCTACAGATCAGACTTCATTTTAAGGAAAGAAAAAGAAACGCAGTGAGCACAGTGCAAAGCATACCTAACTACAGGTTTGCAAAATCAGTAGAAAAAGTGTATGTCTGTATGTAATACTGGATATAACCTAATACATAATGTGTTTGGCAATGCGTTTACTGGGTTTGTAACAAAGGAATGGTACAACTTGTCTTGCCTTCAGTGTTATGTATAGGAAATGCTGGTAAATGCTTTCCATCAATCAGCAGAAATTTGTGACAATTTTGCATGTCAGAACAGGACATGTCTTACTCCTTTGGGATGGATGCTGGGGACTTTTCTTCCTTGTTTCATACCCTTCTTTTTGAAAGGGTAGCCAACGTATGTCCTTTCTCTAATGGTTTCTATCTTCCAGAAATAGATGAGAGGTGAGAAATTTTTTTACCAGTGTAGTGAGCCAAAACACTACACCAGAGCTGTTTGCTTTGTGTGTTTCTGTACGTGTGACATAGACAGGTTCCAAACAAGGAGTATGCCTCCTCAGAAGAGGACGACTTCAGACTCCAGAAGTTATCTTGAGATCATAACCTGAGGCAAGTGGAAGAAAAAACATCTGTCTAGAAGGAACAGCACTAGTCAGAAGGGAGCTGTGGCTAATCTTCTCCTATTAACAATTCATGTTATCTTGGTGCTAAGCTTGTGCCTGTCTAGTTATTCCAGGAATTCTACCCATTTGTGTTACTGTACTCGGGAGACAATAGTAACAAGTTATGTATGAGCTTAAAAACATTAAATCTGGGGACAGGGAAGGTTAGTCCCTGGTTATGTGTAGTCAAAGCTAACTACAAAAGAAAGCCTGACAATGCAGAAGACAGAGTCTACAAGCACATGAAGAAACTTTTGTTCCAGAACAGCCTGAAATGCCTCTTCAGGAGGTCTGTTCAAACTGCCCCTGCTTAGACCATGCCCACGTGGGAAGAAAACATACTTGGTCAAACTAAAGGTCCTATGTAACCTATGTAACAGGCTGAACGTGCAGACTAGAAGTGCAGAGCACTGTATCATGCGAAACTGCCATCTTTTCTGTGGGGTGCACAGTTCTTTCTCAGGCTGAGCATGTGAAATGCTGGGGTCTGAACC
>NW_008584383.1:2592-39609 GCF_000691845.1 Merops nubicus | reverse complement strand
TATATATATATATATATAGCTGCAAACTGGCACAGGAAGCACTCCAAAGCAAGGAGGGGGGGGTGAGGAAAGTGAAAAGAAAAGGAGGATCTAGATGTGACCATGGCAGCAGGAAACAGTTTTGGTGCTTTTTTTTCTCCCCACACTCGTTTGGATAAGAATAACATGGACTGAGGTGTGAGTCCAAGAGGCCACGGATGGGAAAATCTGTTAAACTAGGAGCAAAAGACAACCCAGTTTGGACAAGAGGTTTAAGCAGGGGAAATCAAGAGGAGAGAAGGAAGTTTAGAAACTTGTGTAGAGAAGATAACAGCAGGATTTAGCAACCATAAGGAATGGGAAGGGGGATGGGTAAGGAGAGGGGAGTTAAAAACAGAATTGCAAGCTATGTTTCATGGCACTAATTCAGCAAAGAAACAGCCTCAAATGGATGTAAACAATGGACTATTCATTAGGGGTTTCATTCCCTGTAACCCAGCAAACTATTGTCTACAAGTTTTAAATACTCCCTTCACACACACACAAACACTAAATTAAAGAAAATGTGAAACATCAGATAATCTCAACAACTTGCCTGAAAATCACTGCCCTCAAGCACACACCAGGCTGGGCAGGCTCTTCTTCCGACCATCTGCCAACACATGTAGGAAAATAAATGATGAGGAGCACCCCAACACAGCAGTTCTGTAGGGGCCTGAAAGTATAACTCTGCAAACATCTGAACAATGTACAAAATGTTTGTGAAGCTTAAAATGTAATTCTGCTCTTGCCCATTCCCATCCATCTCCCCCTCACATTCAGAGTAGGAGATGGCTGTTCCATGTGTCCTACCCAACGACCACAACACCACCAGGGATCTTGGCAGGGCCAGAGCTGGTTGGCTTTCCACAGCTGTGCCCTACTTGCCCTCACATCATCCCTGGCACAGCCAATCCGTCTCCCAAGTGCCATCTTACCTTTCCCACCCTCTGAGACACTGGGGCCAATGTGAAGCAAAATGTGGCCTGCAGGGCCCATGAGCCAGTAAAGATGCTGCTGTGCTTCAGCAGCTGATTAGAGCAGTTGACTCTTCAGAAGTAGCTAGGATCAGGGGTTTAAGCTTGTAAGGCAAATACTGCTGGTGCAGAGATCATCAAGAGGTAGCACAGAGGACATCTGACAGTGCTACTTCCATTTGGCTGTGCCAAGGCAAGCCTTGCACATCTGGGGTCAGGCTGTGAGCTACAGCAGCCAGCCTGAAACTCAGGCACTGCTCTGCATGAGTAAAGATGGGCAGTGACTAACAGCACAGGTAGATGAGCTCTATGGAGCCTTTTTTAAGCTGTCCCACCCCAAGTGCCCTTTCCACCTTGCAAAAAGGGCCTCCCACAATGACACAAGATGATTTGTGCTTGTATCTCACACTACCCATCTGACACAGCAGCTAAACCAGCAATTCAGAGTTCGGGGTTACGTTTTCGGTTGCGGAAGGCACAGGACACAGAATGTTTTGGGTTGGAAGAGGCCATTCAAGGTCATCTAGTTCAACTCTCCTGCATTAAGCAGGGACATCTCAGAGTAGATTAGGCTGCTTGGAGCCTTGTCCAACCTGACTTGGAATGTTTCCAGAGATGAGGCATCTACTACCTCTCTGGGCAACCTGTGTGAGTGTTTCACCACCTCGTTGTAGAAAAAAGTCTTCCTTATATCTAGTCTAAATCATCCCTCTTTTAGTTCAAAACAATTACCCCTTGTCCTGTCACAACAGGTCCTGCTAAAAAGACTCTCTCCATCCTTCTTGTAAGCCCCCAGATGCACAGTTCCTTCTGATGCCTCTATTACAGTAAGGGGAAGTTTGGAGAGGTAGAAAATATGTCTGACATCTGTATTTGGTCATCTGAGCTTTGTCTGCCAGAGCTTTCTACTAATATCCCTTCCTGAGCACCAGGGTGCAGGACAGGGCATGCCAGTACCAGCCATATATCCTCCTCTTGTTCTCAAAGGTGACTTGACTCTTTGGGCTGCCCTAGTGCAAGCAGTTGCTGCCTCCAATCCCCAGCCCCTTGCAGGGCAGGCTCCTGTGCTTCCCAGTCAACAGCAACTATGGGAAGCACTTGCAGGGCAAGATGGAAGAAGAGGCAGGTTACTTAGGCTTCCTTTTTTCTCACCTGTATGAAGGCACTGGCATAAAGGACCTTTCACAGCACATCCTTCCTGTATTCATGGACAACGGCTCAAAGGATCTAACTAGTCTGCAGGTCTGTAGAGGACAAGCTGTACAGCCTCACTCAGTGTCTCTCATGCCTGTCAGGATATGACCTGTCTTTCAGTAATACAGCCAGCCTGTCTGGAGGGCTGCAGGGGAAAGATCCTGACAAGAGGCTGTCTCCCAAGCATTTCTTCCTCTTGCCCAGGTCCAAAGTTACATGAACAGAGAGAGCCTCTGGCCCTCCTCAGTGTTACATCACATCGCTCCCACCATGAATTACACAGACTTAAGAACTTGGACTCCTCCGAGGTTTTCATGCAACTTCTTCAAACTCTGACTCCTTGCACTTAAAGACTGTGGAGAGGAGGGAGGGAAGAGACAAGAATTCTTTTCTTATACTTAGTCTTGTGCATATGGGTAACAATAAAGCACCTAATTCTATTTTGCCTGTTATCCAGAAGTGCTGCATGTTTCATTAAGCCCTGGAAGCACGCAAGCAACACACAGCCCACAGAAGAAAAAACTGGTCTGGAAAAGTGGCAGGAGGAGGGGAAGAGCTTGACAGTTTTAATTCAATTTGTGTCCTTCATATGGCATGGACACTCTTTGTTCATGTTACGCAGCGCACAAGCAGCACACAACAAATCCCTGTCCGCTACACTGGGAAAAATAACGACAGACAAGCTGAAAATACTCAGGTTCATTTACATTTCCTCGCTCAGCTCTGCATGCTTTTAGGTATTTGGTTCACATTTAGGGTTCACGTAGTGCACAGAGTATCTCAATATGGCAGTCGCACGCTGACAACTGCTATGGTTTTAGGGACACCTTCACAACGGCCACATGAGCGGCAGGAAGCAAAACGCTTGCGTACAACACTGAAATTCCCCTTTTCAGCTCCCTGAAAAGCCCCTGAGCTGGGTATAAGGCAGACTCTGGGGCTGTGGGACTTGAATCCCAGAGCTTCTGCAGCTCTGTGTATGTTTTAATTTTAACCTAAGCTTTCAGTGTGAAAGGGAGCACAATTTCTACCTTTTCTCATGCAAATAGCCACCAAAATGTGAACTGAAGGTTAGGCAGAAAAACTGAGGAAGCACAGAGAGAGGGGGTGTTGTAAGTCACATGTGGTCTCCAGCATATGGGTAACAGTCACACTTAAATAAGGAAATCAAATGTCAGTCCACTTACTATCCTTACCAAAATGAATCTCTCTACAGCCTCCCAAGAATATCCAGCTTCAAAGGCTGAGTGCTGAGTGCCTGCTCACAGAAACAGGCAGACAGTAGAAAATAACTGCAGGCAAATAACTTGAGTTTGCTCTGCTCCTGCTCCTTTCTTAGCCAAAATCCTCTTCATTAAGCGTTTTTCTCTGAGCTATGCAAGAAAGAGAAGCAGGACAGGAAGGGGGTGGTGGGAGGAGGGAAGGGGGAAATACAGCATTTCCCATCAGCTCTACTGGAGGAAAGGCATGGTGGGGAAACAGAAGAGGAGCTGCCTGCAGACCTCTTCCAGCCAGACAAGTGCAACTGGGGAACAAAAAGGAGTAACACATGGAGATCAGGGAAAGGAAAGCCACCACACAGGGGAAAGACCAGGAGTACACAAGAAAGGAAAGAGGACGAGGAGGCTCTTCTTTTGGTGCCACAAACTACTGAGGAAACAGATAAACATATACACCACTTTAAGAACCCAGCACTTTAAGAACCAAAGAGAAGCAGCCAAAGGCTTGAAGGCAGAAGGGAATAGGCTCTGTCTGAGATAAAAACATGGTCCGGAAAACACCAACAAGAAAATAAATGCCAGCAAGGAAGTGGACAAAACGTAATGAGAAGGGGAAAAACAGAATACAGGGGTTTGGTTTTCTTTTACACATTGAAATCTTCACTCAAGTTCATGTGTAATTTCAAGATGAGAGTCTCAAACCTCAATTTCAGTAGAAAAAATCCAAGTCTGAATGAATTAGCCTGTAACAGATATTTTGCCACCGCTTCTAATCAGCCTCTTATCACAACCAAGGACGTGCCAAATATCTGAAGTAGATTCAGTTTAAAAGTTAAAACAGTACCAGTAATAGTAACAATTCCTGGCTGAGTCACATTTTCAATTTAAGCTACACACACCACCTATTCAAAGTATTTCATCTGAAAATTGTTACTGTTGAAACTAGTCGGATTGTTGGGTTTTGTTTTTTTTTTTTTAAATAGCTCAGAAGAGTAGGAACATTTCCTGTACTATGGATGAGATGCTTTCTTGTACATTAGGTTTTTCCTTCCTCCTCTTCCCAACCCTCACACACCTCTTGTTGGTGGGAACTTCTCCTGCAGATGCTGTCCTTCCCAAGGACAGACTTAGAGAGGGGATGATTTCTCCTCCATAGCTCTAACACTGACTTGGGGGCTGATGGAAACGGTCGCTTGGGTGTACTGTGTAAGCCGATGAAGCTGCAACCAAATGTCTTCACTCTTTCTCTTGTAATTTGATGCCTGGCTTCAGCGATCCCTCCAGCTCTTGAATTAGGAATGGAAAATATGAGAGCTCTGTTTCGCAGCACAGGTTTAGAGACGGGGGAGGCAGGGGGGGAAAGACATCTCGGGGCTACTTGTAAATGGTATTTGCTTTATGCTGGACTTTAACACCTGACAGGAGCGACACATGCAGGCTCTGTGCCCCCCCACACACATACCTATGCCCGTGCTATGAAGCGTTGCTCAGCTCTGAGAGCTGGTGGTTTGAAGCCTGAACCTGAATCAGGCTTGAAGGCTGATTTTTAAACCCATTCCCTTTACTATGTACCTCTCGGCTCCAACTGCTGGGGGTGCAAATAATGACATTTAAAAGCAAACAGCTACCGCCAGCTGCTGGGAGAATGAGACATTAAAAATGCCAATAGCTGCAGTTTGTCGCCAGAGTAAAACAGGATGCCGGGCCGAAGGCTTTATAAAAATGTTGCCCCTAATCCTCACGCTCATCTTCTGAGTCCTTAGAAAAATATTTTAAAAACATCTCTCTAGTTATGCGCCTTGTTACACGATCTCAGCCACACACCGGGCAGATCTCAATTCCCAGGACGGGCAGAAGCCCCTCCCAAAGGCCGCGCAGCGCAGCCGGGGCTCCCGGGCTGCCCTCCTGTGCCAGGCCAGGGGGTAACGCCGGCGCAGCCTCGCCAGGCAAAACCTCCTCCCCGAGCGGGGTGGCTCGGCCATTTCAGTGACACAATTACAGCCTTTGCCAAGGAGCTTGCATCATGTAACACGCCGGGAGGCTTTTCACGGCAACGCGACTCGCCAGCTTCCCTTCGGGGGCCCATCCCCAAAAGCCCTGCTGCAAAGCGCTGGAACTCCTGACGGCCACGGGCTGCTCCCGCCTCTGCGTGAGCTGCAGCAGCCATCCTGCACCTCTTCTGCTCTTCTCTGTAGGAGGGTCAGCCCTGCCGAGCTCAGTTTAACACTCGCTCTCAGTGTTTACAGAGAGAGAGAGAACTGTTGCCACTCAGAACATCAGCAGAGTCATCTTCACAAGGAGGTTTTGGTGTGAATCAGGTGGGAAAGCAACAGGGAAGCAGCAAAAACACTTCTGCTGGGTTCTCCAGAATATGAATTTGTGGTACCACTGGTTGTTTGACAGCAATCAAATTCTGGTTAATGCAGGATTAAAGCCCATGCTTAGAGCCATACACTTACACTGGCAGGTAGGGTTGAAGATCCAGGTGGAAACAAAGGTTAACTTTGCCTTCTTCCACTACAGCACAAGAGCACTCACTTCTACAGACTGGCTACAAGATTTCTAAGCCAACATGCCATAGCTATGAGATGACACATAGCAATAAAGCTATAGCTTTGTCAGGATGGTGAGAAACGAGCAGTGTGCAGTGCAAACTAAACAGTACAAAAACACAGCAAACCAAGCAGTTGGTTCCTGAGCTGAGGTTTGTCGAGATCTGGCTAGCTGCAGGATATTGGCTCTCCATCTTGCTTCCAGCTGCTTCTACAGATGTCCGCGCTCCTCATTGCCAAGAAGAGCTAGGAGGCTAGTGAAAGCAGCTGGAAGAGAAGGAGGTGGAGGAGGAGTCGGGCTTGCTGCCTCTGGGAGGGCACAAAGAGGACGGGAGGGAAGCAGGCACTGCCCACATGTGCTCCACAACTTTGGCTGAAGGTGCTGACCACTAGAAAAAGGCATAATGTCCAGGGAGAGGGGAATGAGGCACTGGACAGTTTGTAGGGTCTTATTTGGTTGGTTTGTTTGTTTGTTTGTTTAAGAGATCTAGGGGAGAGAATCAGGCCACTGGGTAGCATCTCTGCAAGAAGCTAGGAGTAAGGAGGGCAGAGACTCAGGAAAGAACCAACAAGGAGGAGAGAGACAGAAAGAGAGAGAGAGAGAGAAATAAAGTGATGAAGCATTAGTGGTGCATGCAAGAGCAAGAGAATCACTGAGCAGATGGGAGGAGGGAAGAAGAAATGATTAATAGAGAGTGTGAGGCCCTTCCCCCTCCCTCAAGCAGGACTAATCACGTGGAAGACAGCTAAAATGTTACTTCCTAATATTGCTTTGCTGCCGTAGCTGCCACACGATGGAGGAGAGCGAGCCTGTCCCCAAGACAAAAATCTCCCTAAAAGATGGGAGGGAACCCCTCGCAACAATGCAACCCCCATCTTTAGACTGCTGGTGCTGAAGGGAGGAGGGTCAGGACACACCTGCCCTGTCCTGAGAGCTTGTACCTGTGTGCTCTTGTACCTGTGCTACAGGAAGCACAGGCTCCCTTTGCACCACATGTTCCTCGGGCTGGCCACCAGGAAACGGGACAGGAGGTGGGACATGGCCACAAAAACACAGGCCCAGAGAAGTACGTTTGCTATAAAGAGGCTCCCGTGGATCTGTGGTGACAGCTTGTCACCGGGACTGCTCTGCACAAAGCTCCCATTAGACACGGGTATACAGTCCTGCTCCTGAGGTACCAGCTCAACAGCTTATTCCTGCCCACATTTTACAGGTGCTATCCAGCCAGCCATCCCTCCCTCCCCTCAGTTTTTTCTTCCATGGACTGAACAACCCCAATACCTTTATTTTCTTCTTATAGGTCATGTCTGGTAAATTACTCATTCATGCTATTTTCCTCTAGATTTTATCTACTTTTTTTTTGGCCCACTTTTGAGTTGTTTTGCTGATTTTGAAGGCTGTGAGCAGAAAACTGGTTCAAGACTCCAGCTGAGGCATCACTCAGCTGAGCTGAGTGGAAGGAACACTGCACTCTCTTGCTTATAAACGCCAGCTTGCCCTTTTGCAACTGTACGAGCCTGGTGACTCATGGTCAGCCTGGAATCCACCATCAACTCCAGCCCCTTTCTGCAGAGCTGCTGCTCAGCCAGTCATCTCCAATTTTGTATCTGGGTAGGCCATTATTCTCACCTAACCTTACAACTTTGTGCTTGTCCTTTTCTGGATCACCTCTTATTTTTTACAGGTAATTTCTCCACTTGGTCAACATTTTGAATCCTAACCCTGTTCTCCAGAAAGCTCAGAGCTCCTCCCACATTTGTGTCATTTGCTAGTGTAATTAGCATCCACAGTAGAAAAATCCCCACTGCGCCCCTCTTCTGGGGAGGACATGCAGGAATGACCACTGTGGACACAGACTGGTCCTGGTGTGTCCAAGACATTGCACCCCACAACAGCCCATCAGTGGAATTTCCCCTGGAAGCAACCTGAGAGCCACAACAGAGCGTGGAAAACAAGGGCACCAAAGGTATCATGCAAATGTGCTCTGCTACAGGACATAATAAAAACAATTCTGATCAAGTGCCATGCTGCAAATTCAACCCAGTGTGAGGCAGATTTCTACAGCCGATTTAAAAAAAAAAAAAAATGGTGCAAAAGCCTCAGCAAGACAAAAATGAAAAAGAGCATTTTCCTGCTAACAATGGTGGAACATCCAGAAGAACTGTTCCATCCCCTGCCCAAAAAAAACCAGGCAGTGTGTCCCAAAACCTTTTACCAGCAAGCATCACTCCTGCAGCATTCATCACAGCCAGTTAAATCCACACAAGACACCTCTTCCACCAGGCATTTTTTCTCCCCAGGGGATTTGACACTACATAGCAATGGCCAGTATCTTTAGACTGATACAAAGGAAGCAAAAATTCAGCTGTGGCTAAAGGCAAGGAGGCAGAGGTAGGCAGAAGGGGTGGCTGTGATTGCATCAGACAACTGATCTGGAAGAAAGGACCTGAGGGCATTTAACGGTCTGGTCACCATCCATAGCTGCGGGCAATATGGCAGGAGGGTGCTTTGATCCCAAGCAGTGTTTCAGGGCAGCAAATTGCAGGTGTCCTACAGGACACTGCTTATTAACCCTGTAGCACACAGTACTGGGCTATAAATTCCATCAATTGCCCACTGTTTAAATAAATTAGTTTTCTTTAGAACAGGAGCATGCTGGGACCATTGATAAACACATCTGACTCAAAGCCACCTGATCCCTTCCCCAGTAATGCAGCTGGAAATGCTTTGACTTTACACTGGGAAAAACGATGCTCAAGATTTGATATCTCCTTTTATTCCCAGTGCCCATGCCTAACAGAAAAGCAAAGAACAAACCCCAGCCTGTGTCTGCTTCTATGCTTTGAATCAGGGGGCACATGGGACAGGCCCAAATGCCAGGAAAGCAACTGAATCCTGGATCTTAGGGACCTCCAGCAGAAAAGTAGCTTGTCATAATGCCAGTGGGGGCTCCAACATTTTCCTTATAAATAAAAAGCCTCCTTTAGCGCGGTATCTAGCAGTAAGATTGCCAAGAGATCACCAGCACTGTAAACCTTAGCTTTGGCCCATGTCAGCCCCAGAATGACCAACTCCTTCCTCTGAGGCCAGACAGTGTAACCACTGGCAAACTAAGCAGCGCCCACAGCGTTTCGTAAGATGATGATGACAGCCTAGAAGGCCCCAGGAGTGGACCACTTAAAGCAATGAGGATGTATTTTATTTATTCTTTTATGCCAGATCATTTTAAAATTGCTGCAGGAGATTGCAGCAGAGATGAAGTAAGATGTTTGTTTGTTTGTTTCTATTTAGCATAGAGCAGCCTCACCAAATGAAGTTTACACAATATGGAAAGAAAAAAGGGAAAAAATAAAAGTTCAATATGCTTCATCATTTTATTAGTCTTTCTTTCCTGAGCCTGACAAAGCTCTGTAGTTTTCCTAGCTCTGTCCTCCGTGTGCGAGTGCCCCATCAGCAAGATTTACTGCATTCGGAAGTCCTGGGTGGAGTGCTCCAGCAGAACTGGACCACTGCTACAGAAGGATTGAAAGTGATGTCAGGAAATGGGTGGGGGCAGGGAAGGGGAGCACAGCAAACGACACAGCCCTCGATCAGGAAACTCACTTGGCAAGAACTGTGGAAAACCGGAGGTATACAGGAGTGAAGCCCCAGGAAGCAGCGAGCGCTCCGGCTGCTCCCACCGCTGATCTGCGCCCGTCATCGGAGCTCAAAGAAAGGAGGACAGTTGCCAGCTCGGGAGAATTGGGCACGCTGCCAGCTGACGACACGCTGTGATAGGCAGCCACTTGGGTCTGGGTGAGGCCTGCTATCATGTGATGCGTGCCTGATAGCAAGGGAACGGGGAGGAAAGCACCAGCCACAGAAAGCACCTACACTCCAGTTGCTGAATAAAGATGAGAAGGATGCAGCGGGAAGGAAAAGCCAGGAAGCATCCTGCAGCTCTCAGTCAGATACAGCAGGTTACCACTACAGATGTATTTTCCCAGAGACGGCAAAAGCTCGGAGGCTCCCCGGCAGCATGCAGATCAGGCAACGCCACCCGGAGCCAGATGCAGCTGCAGTGCTACATTGCTCTCGGGGGGGAATCTGTCGAGACAGACGTCAAGTCGCAAAGCCTTCGAACACCTGAGGACAGGCCAGCAAATCCCCTAAGCCTCCCCAGAAAAGCAGTGACAGCAAAGTCACCCTGCTGGGTCTGGCCATGGAGTTTGGGGCTCCTGGATAAGCAGCACCAGACCTCCTCAGCCGGCATGTGATCACGGAGCCTCAGGGAAGGAGAGGACTAGATGTGGCAGGATGCTCCTCGGAGGTTCTACATGCTGCAGCAACTTGCAGAGGAGTGTGGGTTTCTTGTTCTTACACTGAGGAGTTACCTAGAGACAGGCAACCTTAAATACAGGAGCTCCCAAAACGGGAACATAACCACGGCAGCTGCAAGATAGCAGCACTGTCACCTCCCTGAGCCAGGAGATCCACTGGGGTCCTGCTCTGCACACACATCCATGCCTGGACACACAATTCTGTGCCACTCATGTTAGAAGCTAAACAGCCATGTCAGAGGGATGGGAAAAGGAAACATAATAATCAAGAATTAAACAGAACAAAGGGAACAGCAAACGTAATACAGCAAAGGGAATGTTGAAAGGCTGGGTGCCCAACTCAGGTCTCCTGAGTTGCCCTCCCATCCTGCACACCCCTGCTCTCCTTTCCTGCATTCCAGTCTACTGGAAGACACCTGTTTGGGGGGGATTTTAAGAGAAATTATTCTGCAAAGCACCTATGCTGTTAGGTAGGTTAAGTATTAACCAAAAATTTTTCCTCTCTAAAGAAACCAAGTAAACCCAAATGAAAAAAAAATAACATAAGCCAGCTTTGAAAGCCAAAAAAGGTATTAGCATAGCATAATCATGACAAATTTGGAGCAGCAGAGAAAAGATGGAAGGGTGTATAGCACAGGCAAGAGTTAAAGCAAACATATCCAAAAAGAGGATAATTCAAAGGAATGAAAGTCTCTGAAGTCACCGATATTCACATAACAGTTTGTAGTCATAAAACATTAGGTACCAAACAATAAAAATTAGGTGTTTCATTTAAGAGCACCTCGGCCTGGAAGGATCCTTCTGTGGGCACAGGCTGGTGTTTGCTGAACGAACAGGAGGGCGAGATGCACAAACAGCTCTGCGCCACGGGCAGAGACTCAAAGCTATGGGCTAGCACATCTAAGAGCTCAGCCAGGTTAGAAGCAAGAGCATCAGATGGAAATTTTACCTACAGTAGGCCTGGCTTTTCAACAGTTACTTTTTTTAAAAAAAAAAAGCACTAAGATTATACATCCCTTGGAGCATCCTAGTCAGTATGCCAAATTCTGTATTTCCCATGCACAGCACCCCTCCAAATTTAACATTTTTCATTACTGTATCTCACCACCAAGCAATTATTCACTGAAAACACTGGGCTGAGCATCCTCACGTTACTCTGCTCCATAAAATACATTTTTCTGCTTCCTTTCTTCATTATACTCACACAGAGCATTGCAGGCTGTACTTCATAGCTGTTTTTTCTCGTACACTCATACGAATGTGCACATCTAAGAAGTAAGGACCCAATTAACACTTAGGTGTGGGTACTTGTTGATAAGCCCTAGAAATTTCCCCTTCCAAAGCAGCCACCCTAGGCAGCCATCCAGCGTGCTCACAGGACAACCCAGTCCTGCACGTTCCTGACGGGTATCGCTTCTGCTTTGGCAGCGTGAAGTCAGGCAGGCAGATGATTTAACACCACATATCTGACTTTCCAAGAGACAGAAAATACTTCGACAGGCTCAGTAAAAACACAGCTAATGCTGAGATTGGATTCTTTTTGAGACTGTTTAATTAGGCTATGAGTCACACATGATACAATAACTTGCAATGCAGCTTGAAGAGAATCAGGCTTTACTCACAACTGCAAGATAGTGGGGTTTGGTCCCTCAGCCTAGAGGAATCTGTTCAGCCCTCTGATCAAAAGAAGTCAAAATTAGAGGGGCAAAAATCAATCAGTTGTGGTTGTCTCGGTGGTACTTGGAAAGCTGTTGCTGGCACTGTAACCTCACACTCCTTCTGTACACTCTCTGCTGTGGGAAACCAGTACAGTCACTACCTGAAACTAGAATCACCAGTTGGGTTTAATTTTCCATGTGTAGTTATTGGCAATTCTCTCTTTCTTTAGGTGTCTGTTCTCCTGCTTAATTACCCCAAGTTTCTGCCTGTGGGCAGTGGCAACTCTCACAATCACACACTCATACCTCCAATTACATGAAGAAAGTATCTTCTACCCTCTTTACACACCAAGTCTAAACTTTTCTTTAAAAGGGCCAGCAGGTGACACTGACTCCACTAGTTAGCAGCAGCTGACTTTCCAGGGCCTAAGTTTCATATCAAAACCATTATCATCTGCTTGGAGAAATCATCACGTTTTAATAGCTGGTAGCTTCAAAAGCTGCACTAACTTCAGCAGCTTTAAAAGCACCAGACTTTCTTTTTGCTTTGCTTTGCAACTTGAGTTGTCTTCGGAGCTGAAAACAAAGCTTCTCAGTTTTGCTTGATTTAGTTTTGAAATCACACACAGGTACTGAGTTCTGTGACATTTATGCCTAACTTGTATCCCAGGCTTATTTCAATCTCTGCTGAAATTTGCACAATTCACCCCAGGAAATGTTAAGGTAATGGAAAATTTATGAAAAAGAAAACCTGAAGACAAACAGATCTTTGACCAGTCAGTTTCTGGAACAGAAAGAGGAAAGAAAACAGAAGAGAAAGAGGCTTTGGTATGTGCAACCAAACAAAACCAATGGTTTAAGAAGACCATGCACTTCAAGTGGGAACGTATGTCACTAAAAATATTTCTGTGCTCATGTGTACCTTAACACAAAGTACCATATTGTACCTTGAGTTATCCCCCCCAACCAGCCCTACTGAACCCATCAGCACTCTCTGTTCATAACTAAGGAGAAAATTTCACCCATTATGCAAAAATCAAATCAACTCAAAAATAGCTGAAATGTGAACTTGTAGTTGAAATGTGAAATGTAAAAGAGAGATAACTCAAGGGACCAGACTGAACCTACACTCCAAAGCCCAAGCTGAAATAACCAAAATTCAAAGACATCCTCTTCTCCTTAGACCCTACGCATACACAGCTTCCCTTTGGTGAATTTATAGGTAAATCTTGTCCCTGGAAGCTTTTTGGTGCATCACCCACCAAAGTGTTGCTAACAGTATAAAAATCATCAGCACCCATGGCAAGAAAACATTCAGAGCTTGAGCTCCTTGCAACCCTCCAGAATGAGGACACTTCAGTTTAAGGCTGAATGATCCTGTCAGAGAACCAGGAGGGTATGCTACCCATGTTTCTGCCTATCCAGAATAAGAAGAATACTTTGGAAATGGTTTAATTTTAGGGGTTTGGCCTTTTTTTTTTTTTTTTATCATGTAGTTTTCAAACAACTGTTAAATATGCTGTACTGATAACAGATGAAAAGAGAAATGCATGAATGTTTTGGCTTTAGCATTCATTAAGAACACATCGAGCAGTATAAGGCTTCCTGCTCATTGATAAAATCAGTGTCAGACCTTACACTTGCCTGCCTAGAGCAGTACCACCTTCAGCTGTGATCTAGGCAGTTCCTGCAAGGCAAGCAGGGTCAGGCTGGGTCAATACGCAAAGGAGAGGCCCCCAGGGAAAGATTCAAGTGCTGCAGACGAGAACTGGTAGTGATGTAGCAGCACTGCTCTTCTCTCCCATGGACTGCCTGCCCCCAGGGAGGCTGCTACAGTCACCCGGCTGCGTGTCTGCAGCTCGGTATCTCACAGCCTACCCACTCTGTGCAGATACCCAAGGAGATGTAAGATGCCCTCATGGAACACAGATAACTCCACTTTCAAAGCAGATACCACAGTATCCATATAGGAGGGGGTAGGGCAGAGCACCTTGTACATCACCCTTCCTACTCCATGTTTTGGCTCACTAACTGCTCCGTAATGAACCGAAGAACGAACAGTTTGTCATACCTCAGGAAAAAACAAACAAAAAATCCCCAGTAGACCATACTTTGCAGAGAAATAAAACTTCTCAATCAGCCAACTGTTAAACTCTCACGTCCTGATCAGCTTCCATTTGGGGTTACCTTAAATTCTTCACAGTTTCTACAGGACAAAGTGAAATTCTACTTCTCATCCCAATACTGGACGTGCTGTCACACAGCTGCTGGGCTCCACCCCACCCCAGGCTGTGTCAGAGGAGAGAGGAACAGTTCCCAGGTTCAAGTATGCATTGTTTGCACAGTGTGTTAGGATATTCTGTGATCAAGCCTATCAGAAATAGGCACTTTTTAGTTACTATTGCTAATGCAACATGGGGAAAAAGGTGTCTGCAAAGCACAGAAACTCTTCTTCGGCTTTTGTGAACAAGCTCTAAAATGCTTCAGAAAAACTTTAAAGTTTACAGGACCGTTTCAGTATCAGCTGGTAATATGATATGGTTCATACATCTAAAATACACTTGGTAATTTCTGCCACTCCTGTCAATTTGACTTGACTGGAGATGACAGAAACTCTGAGGGACACGTTCTGTAAAAAACTTTGCCATCACTGCAATGAGAGGAATGTCTAAGAGTCAGATAAGGAAAACCCCCTAGAACTCTCCAATATCTACCCCTCAGAGTCAAGATGATTTCATAGTCACGCACCTCTAATAATGGGACTTCCTCAGGTACACAGTATTAAACATTAGAGGAAACATCTGAAGAGAAACTTTATTATCAACTTCATTTCTAATTTTCTTCAAATTCCAGCAACTTAGAGGTACTTCAGGTTTACTGCTAAATGATGCAAAGCAACTACACTTGGCATTCTGAAGAGGGTAGCACTGTGGGGGCAGGAGAGATACTCATCATCTTATTAGTATTTCCTACAGATAAAAGTTCAGATTTTCATTTTTATTGATTGATATTTTTAATTTTTCAGCCCATTGGGTTGTTTTTAATATTAAAAACAGTGCCTTCAATAGAGTGCTAAATGAAAACCAAAAGAATTAACAAAACAAGCCCCCAGTTTCACTTTCCACTGATCTTGCAATAAGTAGCCCATCAGAAACTCAGTCTTCTAAAAAACATATATGAAAATGGAGGGGACAGGAAGAGAAAGGGAAAGCAAACCACAAAAGTCCTTTTCTGTTGCAGCTGCCTGCAGATTCCAGGACCATCACCACACACACTTGGCATGTACTTAGAAGGAAGAGACAACTGGATTATTGTATAAGGCTGATAGCACATCTTCAGGCTGCCTCTTGATGATGTGAGAAGAAAATCTCCAGATAAATCATTACAAGAGTCTTCAAAACTTCTCACATCAGGAAATTGCACGTGAAATAACCTCAGGAACTCCCCACCCTCCTCCACAAAAATGGATCTGAAGCACAGCATTACATTATTCCACATTTTTCCTCTGCAAATCACAGGCACTGTACAACCTAAGACCGAGCAGTAAGATCACTACTTGCTAGGATTTGACAAGTTTGAGATAAATTTTACTCTTAGATGCACATAATTTTTTTTCCCATTGACTTCACATGTGACATGAAATAGACCAAATCACCACAGATTCCTTTAGGATTTTTTGGACAAAAAATTAAAAGTAAATAACCAGCCACCCTTACAGGCAGCAGACAAACCAATGCCTTACTTGAAAAAAGCAAACCAAAACGCTTTTTGTCCCTTCCATCCAAAGGGAAACCTAGCCAACTGTGGAGCAAACAACTACAAAATAAATAAAGCAGGCTCTGCATCTGTCTTTACAGTCTGCTTATTTTCTTGTGACTTTATAGATGCCATGTCCCTGTTAAAATAGATACAGATACACTTTCCCTCACAGTTGCTCTGCCACCATCAGGGAAACCTGACACAGCAAAGGAAAATAAACAACTCAAAACATTGTTGAAAAGCAGAAACAAGTTAAAGAATGGATTGCGAAAGAAAAGTATTCTCTGTAATATTTGTCATTTATAGTAGCAGAATTTCTAAGACAAAACTAATAGAAAATGTTTGCAGATTCACATGTTGATCTGTTTATCCCCCTTTGGCTGTTTTGCTTAAAATAACACTCATTATACAAAAAGGAAAAAAAAAAACACTGCCAGTAGTGAGGGTCAGGGCCCACAACAGGACCCTGAGGTAAGCAGAGCCCAGCCAGTCGTGCTGAGCCCGTGCCTAAAAATCAGTGTTAGAATTAAGAAAGGTCTTCAGCCATTTTAATTCAAACCCATTTTTGTAGTATTGAGAAATTTAAGTTTTTAGTGGCAGAAACAGGCATTTCAGCTGCAAGACCTTTTTGGTGTTGTTTTTTTTTTGTTTGTTTTTTTCACCATAATGTTTTAAGTGTGAAAAAAAATCCACAAGGCCTTCCTACAGGTAAAACTGTGGGTCTCCCACAGGGAGCAGCAGGACCATGGGGCTGAACAGGGGTCTGGGTACTCTACCTGCCTGCCCAAACAGCACACAAATCCCTGTTTTGCTCTGTGTAGATCCACTAAAGTCCAGTTCCTCCTGCTCATCAGTTTATCTCACCCTCTGCTCTGGCTTTCTAGATTTCCTCCTCCTTGTTGGGCTTTTGAGAGCATTACCAACAAGAAGAAATCAGTAAGTTTTGTGTGCTTGATACTACCCTTGAAAAGACCAAACAAGGAGGAGAACCCTTCCAGTCTGAGAAAAAGGCTGTGGGAAACTTTGGGATACCTCTGGGTGGGTTTGGTCTCCTGTTCAATGAGACATGAGCAAAGAAGGGGATGTGAAGGTATCACAGTCTTCACAGGACCCTGTGCCCACTGAGGGGGGAAAGATAATTAAAGAGAAAAAAAAAAAAAAAGGAAGGAGCAGGCCATGGTAGCTAGTGTTAAGCTATGAAACAGGATCACTGTGGCTCCCTTCCTTTTTGCTTTTGCTGGTCTCCTCTGGTTGGAAATCCAAACCTTATGTCAATAAGCTGTGAGGACTTGGCCAACTTATAGAATCCAGCCTGGGACTAGTTCTTGGATTTTTGAGTTTAGATGGAGCCAACACAAGTTGCAGAGTTCTTCTGCTCCTTCACTTTGTAGGAGTGTCTTAAACAAAAACCTCAAACCCCCAACATCTACTGGGGATTTTCCTCCACCGCATTAGACTCACTGATGCGTGTGCTGTAGCAGACACAGAACAGGTCAGGGAGCAGCTCTTGCCTTCTAAACCAGCAAAGCTTCAGTGGCAAACACTGGTAAGATCCCTCCCACCCTTGGTCTTGCCCAGAACTGTTTGTGCAGTCTGCTCCCATCTCACCACACTGCGATCAAGCACGGGCAGAGACCATCCTTATGGAGATTCTTGACTACTCAGAAAAGTTGTAGCCATTACAGATGCAGGGAAGGGGCAAAGGCAGGAGCATGCAGTGTTGCAAAGTACTAAGAAGTGATTAAATAAGACTTTCAGCGTTGCTCTTTTTCTCTTGGTTTTTATCCCCTTATATTAGAAGGACTCTTGAAAATATCAACCTGCAAGGATGAAAAAATAACTTGAGAGAAAAAAAAGTACTTAGCATCATTTCTTTAGAAACCTTGCAATATTACTTTGAAGGGGCTGACCACAAGATTCTTTTTAATTTTGGAAGAAGGCTAACTCCTTTTAAGATGCATGACAAAATTGTACCAAAATTACACCTTGACAGTAGACCAGCCTATCTGGGATAATTTTTAGACTATCTCCATAAAATCAAAAGCAAATTCAAGATTTTTTGCAACTGTTTAAAATTCTGTATTATTGGATCCCTGGTCATATTAAAGCTAAGCTTAATGCTTCACTCAACCCAAAGTGAACCATAAGCTCAACAGCCATCCAGTGCATTTTGTTACATGAAGAAAAGAGCCACGCAGTGCTTTGCAATCCCAAAGGCCATTCTGCACGTTCCCAGCCAGAGGGAACAAGCTGCAACGTGCCTCAGACTTCTGATTTAGGTCAAGACTAGCGTGAGCAGCTCTGGCTAACTCTTACCACTGGCAGCAAAGGTAAATGTTACCCACGTGGAGGTAGATGCGAGGAGCACAGGCCTTTCCCACCAGCTCCCTTCCCTCTTTAAGAGCAGTAGCAGGCTGGCTGGACAGGATGAGATACAGAAGAGGAAGGGGGGAGGGAAGAACATAAAGGAACTTTACTACTGCAAGTCTCCTCCCACTCATGGCATAACAGATCTCCAGCAACTGGCTGGTACAGTTTTTGGAAGGGAAAGTTCTGCTGGGGATTGTAACAAACCCAGTGCAACACAAAGTGCTGCTGAAGTGACCTAGGACAAGCTCCCCGCTCAGCTAAGTCTGCTCTAAGAGTTTCTTAGTCCCACAAGTCACAATTTCACCCTCCCTAGGTGAAGAAACTGAAGAGGTCTGCCCCTTTGCCTACACACTGGCAAGTTCACGTTCGCATGGGGCTGGAGTTGTGATACTGGACTTGCCCACAGGCCCTAAAGTGCAAGAAGTCTGCAGCTGGGGAAGGACCACCTCACCAAACCAATGCAGTTTCAGGGGCCTCACCACCCACCTCACACACCTCCTGTGCCACAGCAAAGCTCTGACTCTGCTCACAATCTATTCATGAGCCCACCTACAGCCAGCCTGTTTAGCCTGAGATTTTGGAAAGTTTAGCTCCAGCCAATTCCCCTTGAACAAACTCCTTACCTGAGCTGTCAACTCTTGTGCTACTGCAAGCTCTCAAACACAGGCTTTCCGATGGCTTGGCTCTGGTCTCTTCTAAAACAGTCCTAAGCTTTTCTCATAAATCAAGAGCAGTCAGGCCCTGCCACATGCCAGCTCCTCTGGGGAGCTGGATGTCAAGCAGCCACACAAGTCTCCAAGGACAGTCAGACTCAAAGAAAATCAGAACTTGCCTGGTTTTGAAAAAGCTGCTGTTCACCCTTTCCTTCCCCTCTGCAACATCAGCAATCTCAGTTGTATCATTCACTTTAACAAGATGCACAGAACTCTCTCACATTTCCTTTTGATCTCTCTGAATTCACTGAGCAGTATGGGCTCAGACAGATCCTCACTTTCTTGCCTCTTTTTACAAAAGTTGTGAACCTTTGAGACCTGTGGATCTCCATCACATTTGGTCAAAACGCTCAAAAGCTACTAACAGGACAGACACCATCCTAGGAAAAAGCCCAATTTTTCTTTCCCTCTCACATTCTTGTCCCTCCCTACAAAGACAGATTTTATGATTAACCTAGTCTGAATATATTCTAAAAGCAGATGTAAAAATTTGTACATTAGAAAATGTTAATATTGGCAGTTATTCACACTCCCTTCCAGGATCTCACAAAACTCTGTAAATCCCTCTTGACGAGACCTAAATGGAATATGAACTTTTTGCTATCTTTGTAGCAGTACAAGAAAGAAAGCAGAAGTCGATGTACTATTCTTTATATCCTTGAACTGTTTGCTTGGAAGGGTCATTGACTCAAGAATAGCCCATCAAATAGTTATTCTGGTAGCTTTATCAACTTCTTTTATTTTAACTTTCTGATTTTCTGTCATACAACACAATGATTTTTATGTTTGTTTTGTCTTGTTACCAGAGCAAATAATTCATTTTTAACTGTTGGTTTTGGCATAAGAGTACTGTAAGTTCATAATGGAAATGTGTTTTCAGCAGTAGTACTGAACAATAGAAAAGTCTCTTTCAACTCCTGGGTTATGAGGAGAACCATCTGTTATTAAATTTAAGTCACAGTGGCTCTGTTTCAGAAGTGCAACGGGGGCTTCACTCACTTTGCAGTCGAGGCATCTGCAGCATTGCAGGGAAATAGCTGCTTTTCTAAAGGCATTATCTGCAGCCAGCACCACAAAATGGTACCTTTATTGTAGCCTTATTTGATAATGAAGAATAAAATCATAGAATCATTTAGGTTAGAAAAGACCTTTAAGATCATCAAGTCCAACCATAATATAACCAAGTATGTTTCAAGCAAACCTTTTCTGGGTGCCATGGTCACAATCTGAAGCCTCTACAACTCGTGTATTTATATCACAGTAATACAAATCAAATATACAGAAACACATAAAAATCCTACCATCACCAGGCTGTTTTTTAAACTATATCTACAACTGAATAAAGCAAACATCAGGAATTAAAATCATAATGGAAGTGCTTTATTCAACACAATAGAAAAGTCAAATTTCATCATCTGCTTGATTGACTGTTATATGGCACTTTAATTGTTCTCTGACTTCCAACACGGAACGAATGCGGATTCTACAAAGCAGCCAGGATTTCAGAACCTGGAATAACACTGGAGGGAACCACTGCAGCCAGCGAGGTGGGAATCAAAATACCCCTTGGTGTAAGACTTCAAAATCACCTCTCCACCTCGTATGAAGTTATCAGGAATTGCTCTGTTATTTCTGTCATCAACCAACCATTCCTCTCCCCACCTTTGCACCAATTCCTCTCAAGTGCAGCCAGAGATTATCAAACCCAGCGATAGCCTTTCAGCAGCTCGGCCAGTTGAAAAATCTCTCAAGTTCTGCTGCTATCACCCCTGCGTGCACTGACGTCAGGCTGTTGTTTACTGGAGATGGGACGGTGCCAATTTCCACTGAGCTGAAGACAGCCCTGTCCAGCCTCTTTTGGCTGCACACGAGCAAGAACAAACTCCTTGTGTGTGTCTGCATGCACGCGCACATGTGGGAGAGAAAGAAGCTTGCACGAGTGTCTACTGGTGGGCAGGCACCAAGGTGGGGGAAAAGGGACTTGCTTGGGTTATCCACTGCAGTACCAGAAGTAAAAACAACCAAAAAATGCAATGCTCTGTCTTCTCTGAGACACTTCAAAGGACAGAAAGGGAAACACTGACAGTTTTCTTGCAAGAACTATCACAGTGTGGATGAAAATAATCATGACAACATAATGGAGTGAAAGAAAGCTCGGGATACC
The DNA here is from genome assembly GCF_000691845.1 of Merops nubicus. Taxonomy (NCBI): domain Eukaryota; kingdom Metazoa; phylum Chordata; class Aves; order Coraciiformes; family Meropidae; genus Merops; species Merops nubicus. The sequence continues at coordinate 18,664 of NW_008584383.1, read as the reverse complement.
TCTAAAATCCCTACAAAATTCCTTTCTTCCCTAAAAGAAGCTTACACAATTATAATTAAAAACAAACAAACAAACAATGCCTGATCACCAATGAACGGACTGAGGTGAAAATTTGGATACTTGACAGCACAGAAGAAATAGCAAAGTTTTACTAGGACTATTTAAGTTTTCAGAGTAACTTGACTTCTAAGACTAGGAAAGCCTCAGGTCAGCATTAAGTAGAATTACTTAATTAAAATTTCCTATATGAAAATATGCTAAAACATATTAAAAGTCCAGAGGGGAAAAAAAAATCCAACCATGATCTGACTTTTTTGTAACATTTGTTCACTTAAGTTATTCCCTACAAAGGGTCAGACTTTATTTGTGAGTGAACGTGTGCAGATGGGAAGGGACAGAAGATACATGACAGCATCAAGTCCTGTTTTCAAGCACAACTTTTACACATTACAAATATAATTATCGTGACGGCTGTACAGATCCATTTGAAGTTTTAAGTGCTACACCATGACTTCTGGCTGGGAAAACACTCCAGCATATTTGAATTTGAGGAATACAAACTGCATTTATTTGCACCACAAGTGAAATTTCCAGTACTTGCATCCAAGCACGGACCAGCACCATCATGTGAGTGAAAAATAACTGTACTGAAGATTTTTGGTTACATTTAATGGCTTCTTCCCCTCAGCACCCAAATCCACACTCCATCTTACTTCTCATACATGCATCACAAGAGGATCTTCATATGCACTCACTTCTCCTGATGGTTTAACTCCATCTTATTCCATCTTCTCATGAACTTCTCTTTCAAGTTTAAAGAGTTTCTCAGAAGTTTCTGTTGAGTCAACTCTCAGAAGAGGTTTTACAGACGATTAATACTGCTCTGTAGGTTAACCACAAACAACATAAATAATTGTTTTACTCCTTGTTTAGGGAACTACTGAGTTTGAGATATCCCCCTCTCAACATCAGTGGCACCATACACAGAGAACATGCAAATTGGAGGGAACTTAATTTGAGCTACAAGAAAGAGCGAACTTAACTCCTTAGGTCTAGTGTTCTATCTTTATGTTTATCAAGTCACCTGTAAATAAAGCAGCTGGAATCAGCACATCAGTCCCAACCCCTAGGACAGCTAAAACATGAAAGAAGCCAAGATATTTAACCTTTGACATAAAACACACAAGGAAGGCACAGTGGCTACAGGATGCAGGTTAGCCAAGGCCTTGCAGATTATGTTCACAAGAACGCTTCCCATCACTGCTGGCTAGTGGTATTAAATTGATACACTATCAGGCAATAAAATACATGCTTCCTTCCTAGTCTGTGACAAATTTTGAGGGCTGGTGACAATTTTCAATATGAAAGTTTGGGAACTTTTACTCTGCAATGATACATGGCATCTCCTCACGTTACTGTTTCCTTCTCTCAGTCAATTGTTTCTCCTCCACACAGGCTCAATGATACCAGACAGGATATCACTACCTAAAACAAAACTGAGAACTGGCATTTTGAAGTCTAGACATGATTTCCTCTTTTGGAAGTCTTCTCATCTCTGTACCTTCCTCATGTAACCACACCGGGGTAAAGAGTTCTCAAGGTGGCCTCAAACCTTCTGTATAGATACAACAGTTCAAAATAGCATTTATTTCTTTAAATCAGAACCATAAGCTAATAACTTGGTTGCTAACTACATTGAATGAGCGACACTTATTTTTAACACTTTCACCTTTTGCTTCAAGTCTCAGGGACAATGAGGACGCAGCATGGATCATACACACTGTTGGGATGTGAGGATCTGCATCTCTATCTCACACTATTTCCTTAATCTGCTCTTCTTGAAATGTCTCTTGTATTCTTCAAAAATGCTGCTCATCACAGATGTTCGTAAAACTGCATCTGCAGAGTGTTTCCAATCAGGCTCACAAGACTTTGTTCCACAGCAAAGCACCACTGTACACTATCAAACTTTACAGAGACATGCCAACATGAGCTTTGCCACACAGGCTGATCTTGGCCCAGCAAGTGAGTCTGAGGGGGCTTTTTTTTGCTTTTATAAGGCTGATACCAATCCTGAAATTTCATTGCACCTAGCTCCAGCACCTATGTGGAAACTCACTTTCTGTGAGTTTGCCCATGCGTTTCTGAGCCTTAAAGAAAGTTGCTTCAAACAAAGTGACCCCGAGGAACACTGTTTCTGTGGTGATCCTGGTGTTTTGTTCTCCAGCTATGTCCTTCTGAACTTGTGTGCATGTTCTGTGCTTAGCAATTTGTTCTGATGACAGGCTTTCAGAATGTAGGATTGCATATATTATCTACATATATATGTGTTATCTGTGCATAGGAATGGTCCTTGGGCTGGCCACCTTCATTTCATACTGCACTCTGTGTATTGCAAATAGGTTGTCTCTGCCTGCATTCAGTCTACACACTTTGACCTTTGTTTAGCTGTGCTCTTCAGCTCTTTTGCTGCTTTTTTTCATTAAGGAATCATTTTCACTCACCTTCCATATGCACACTACTCTTGGGGGGAAAAAAAAAAAAACAAACAAACCAGCTTTATTTCTCACTGTGACTTATGTTTCTGTTTTATCTGTTATAGATGCTGAGAAGGTCTTTGGCCTGGCACGTGCTATTTCAAGGTTGTGCACAGCACTGCTCTGAAGAAAGGAGCTGATTAGTTGTGATTACACCCCCATGATACAAGAGAAATTCTAGGTGCTAACAGAGCAGTGATGAGACTACAGCTTCCCTCCCCTCTGCACGTGAATCTGTCCCATCTTACGTTCAGCAAAAGATGGATCCAGGAGGACTGAAATCAACTTGAATTCAATTAACAGTCCTTAAGAATCCAGTTTCTCTAAAACTAGGTTAAAGATTAAGTGAATGAAAAGAGTTTTCTAAAGGAATTCAGACAATCCAAAACACTTATTTTTAGTATTACCCAAAAATCTTAAACTTTCATGTTAGCAAAAGAAATTTTTCATCTTTTAGTTCAAACCAACCTACAGTTTTGGTTCAGCCACAAAATCAGAACACAGCTGATCATGGCTCTAATCACTTCTATCGCTCCTCCCCATTTGCTAACTATTAAAAAATAAAAATAATTCAAAAATTTAAAATAATAATTAAAAAAACCAAGCATGACTGAGTTTTGCACCACATCACTCAGGCCAGGAAGATGTGTGATGCTCCAGCCAGCATCTCCTCTGCCAGGCTCTGTTCCACACACTGAACAACTCCAGTGGCTCCATTTACTCCCTGTATTTTTTTTCCTGGTCTGAGATGCAGTTTACTCCCAACTCCAGTCACTGAGCAGCAGTCCCTCAGAGGCACGTGTAGGAGACCACTTCCTGCCTCTTCACACCTGATGGGCCGTTCTCTCCTCCTGCACACCCAAGATTTAAAGGCAAGCCAGCAGCAAGCAAACAGCAAGTTCACCCAGTACAGTGTGTGAACACTGCAGCAGATCACAGGCAGTTCCTGCAAGAACTTTGTTCATAAGCTCAAGCCAACTCAGTTAAAGGTTTTCAGCATATCCCTTTTTCTTTTCCCAGTGAAACCAATTTTCTCTTTTCCTCTCCTCTTTCTTTTGGTCCGAGTTTGGCAGCCTTTGGTATAAGAAGAGAAATCAAGCCCCTGATCTCCAGAATCTCAAGATACAGATCACAGTTGTCATCTTTTCTGTCAGAAGGCCTTGGTACTACCAAAGATACAATTTCCTTACTTGGTCTTCATTGAAATTCTAAAATTTTGAGATTCACAGGTTTCATTTTATTTGGTCTGGCAGAACATAGTTAAGAATGGCTGCTAGAACTGTCAGGGAAACAAAAGAAACACTTTTGGTAGGTGAGCATAGCAGCTGTACCCACTGATATGTAGGGAGCATAGAAAAGCATGGAGCCCTTAGTTATGGGGGAGAATACAGTACATCAAAGTCTGCACCAGTGCCCCATGCAGAGCGATATAAAAATTGATAGCCGAGCGAGCCTGAGAAGGCAGGGCTCAGATCTCAGCTACAGACCTGAATGCAATATCCTGGATGCAATCACGATATCCCATGGAAGGTTATGCTCACTTTGATCGCAGAGAAATCTCTTCCAGAAGAGCCAAGGCATGAGGGAAAGACCACTGGCTGCATTCTCCAGCCTGCATACAGCCTTGGCATCATTCCAGGTCAAGAAAGTGGACTTTTTGTCAGAGTCTGCAATGCAAGCCAGAAAATTAGTCCCACTGCCAGCTTCTCTTTCCACAGGCATCAAACAGCAAAGGGACTCTGGACTTGCCAACTGTTTAGCCAGAAGCTTGTCAGGGCTTCCTGCAACAGAGAGGACACAGAGGGGCTTTGCACCTTCAGTGATTCTTGGTTAAGTCAGAAACACACATCACAAGCATGCTGTAGTGGAGTTGCACAATCAAATTAAATATCCTACTGAGTACCCAGTCTCCTTCTCCCCATCACATCTCTTCTCACACACATATAGAGCAGGAAAACCCACCTCCAACCAGTCCCAGAGATCCCTCAGCAACCCAAGTGTGTGGTACTCCCCCCTAGTATCTTCAGGGACAAGAGGTTCAAGGTCATCACAGGCCTGAAGGCCTCGAGCCAGAAGAACAGGACTACTTGTCTTCCCCTGGGCCAGCCCGCTCTGCGCACGGTGGCCACGTCAGAGGGAGACGCAGGCAGAGCACACACCTGACACCAGCCCCACGGCTCTGCTGCCTGTGCTGCCGAGGTGCCAGGGCTGGGGAGGGTTAAACACCCAGGGTGAGGGGCAAACCCCGGTGGTTTCCAGGCCGCAGCTGCTGCACCTTTGTATGGTGGAGAAAAGCCTTAGCAGGGGGAGAGGCGCAGAGGAGCTGGCAAAGGATGGGAGGTTTTCCCCTGCTGCCCCTTCTCTAGGCAGCGGCAGACTCTGCTGTGGAGTCTCAGGTGTCCTGAACAATAGCTGTGGAGCCAGTCCACCCGTTTTGGTGGTAGAAAAGAAACTGGCTTTCTGGGGAGAGACACAGACAAGTCAAGCCAGTTCCAGACTGTCATTTTTCCTACTGGCTCATTCTGCTCAAATCACAAGCTGGAAAAACTGGAAAGGTAAGCAGTCCAAATTAATGGGAACATCAAGTGAACTGGTTTGTTTACGTATTGGTTTAACTGGAACAGGGAGAACAATTCCAGCTTTGGGCACTAGCTTTGTAGACATTCCCTTTGCTTACCTTCTACCCAAGAAAGCCATGTGCAGATCAGAATATATTCCTGGTCTGTCCTCAAAACACATCCCAGTCTCTTGAAGCTTCATGCTTGCATGGCACCCATGACCACAACTCTTATTATGGGATGGCAACATTCATATCCTACCAGCTCATTCTTCCAACTCCATATAATTAGGAAGGAAAAAAAAAAAAATAAATTCAGAAACACCACAGAGCAGAAAGTTGTCTTTTTCCTCACACATTATTGTTGTTACATCTTACTCATAGCATAGCATCTGCCCAAATTCATATTTTTCTTATGGAAGGAGAAAAAGCAGTTTTTAGGAGTCCTATGACTGGTAGGAAATAATCAATTTAAGCCTAATGATTAAAAAAAATCCCCAGGTATATATTTATAGGTAATTTCTACTACAGAGCAGACTTCACCAGATGCTCAATTGCATTTCATCCTTAAGAGCAAACAAGGGCTCCTGCAGATCAGACCTTTCCAGCAGAGCTGTTGCAGATGTGTGGATTGCAGTGTCCTGCTATCACCAAGACCACAGTGGTACTAGGATTCTACTCACTGAAAGCACTAAGTTAAGATAGGCAATGTGCAGGGAAGAAAAGTGGCATGGATCTTGCACATCATTCTTATTAAAATTCTTTATAAACTGCAGGATGGATTCTTAGTCTACAGACAGGGAAATTTGAGCATAGTGGCTTTGTTACAAAGCTCAGTGAAAGCACGAGTGCCCAGCACCCCTGTACACACCAGGGCTAGTCACCCCCACCTCCCATCCATACAACCAGCAACCCCAAAACCCAGCTTCTTCTCTGTGCACATTAAAGACCTGAATGAAAACACAAACGAGTCAAACCGCCTTGAGCAGCTTAAGACTACAGCATGACATAGCTGCAAGTCATTGCCATTAAAAGTCAAAAAAAGAGTCCACACCTGCCAAATACAGCTCTGTTGCCCACTGTTGAGTTTTAATGCCAAATGCTGCATCTTGGAAAGCTGTTCAATGAGGTATTACACTTCCCCTCCAGGGCCAGAAATCAGGTACTATCACTTATCAGCATAAAAGGCACACAGAGAAAGATATCCCACAGCCACGTTGCTCACATAGCAATCAAAATCTTGGACACCTTGGACACCCTCTGCACACAGAAATTTGCTCTTCTTATAACAAATTCCTGTTGGTCAGCATGCTAAAAATCTCCACTCAAGAGTTCTAGCTTTTCCAGTTAAGCTTATAGACAAAACGTCTGTTTTCCTTTAACGACATTGCCATTTACTGCAAAGCTATGATGAGGTCTTATCTCATTATGGTGCCCCTTGATAACTCATTATTCACTGAACTTCACTTTTTGATGCGTGAGGAACAGCAACATATACTTAAACAGCTCTATTTAAACTGGCCCTATAGTTGAAACAAATCATTCCAAGAACAGCACTGCATTACAGTCAGAACTGCTCAAAGCTTAGGATATGAGACTCTTCAGTATTCACAGAGCTTAATATCTTCAAACAGAAATTACTCAAGCTGATATAGCTCTCATTATTATTAAGTCAAAGTTCTTCCAAACGAGAAGAGGATGATTGATAGTAAAAGATTGCCAGGGCCAACACAGTGAGCTGTCACACTCTATGGCCACTAGATGCCTGGGAGGGCTCAGTTTCCCCACAGCCAAGCACGCTGGGAAGACTGCAAAGCACCCTCAGCACCTCTTGTCTGAGAGCCCAAGTGCCTCCCTCGCTCAACACCAGATCCATCTGCTGCTGGCACGTACCAAATCACTGCCTAGTCCTTCTAGGCCTCAAGTGTAATGCAAGCTTTCAAATTCTGTAAGACAGAAAAACAAAAGAACCCACAAAATCAACAACTCCCATCCCCAGCCAGAAAAATAACACCTGTGCCAGCATAGCTTCAGGCTTCTCCCCCAACTCTCCCACTAACCCTCCAGAAGATAAACGTCATGAGATGTCAGGACCCTCCCAGGAATAAGCAGCACTGCTTGGATCAGGTTCTTTGCTCTCCTAACAGTGATGGGATTGGCTTGAGAATCCAAATAGGACCTGGTTAGAGGTGGGGAGTCCAATCTGAGGTGGAGAGTCCAGTTGGGTATGTCCAGAAACATTTTGGAAAGTGAAAACATGGTCATTGGCCTGGCCTGTTCGCTACTAGCTTCCGAATTAGCTGCTTATGGCACACTGGTATCTTAGGAGAGGAGCAGCCAGATTCACATGCTCAAAATTGCACTTAAGTCCCTGTATCTTTTATTTCCTTCCAGCTGACTTCTGGCCTTCAACACAGAGCCTTAGGTGGAATTTAGACCATGAGAACCTGGTTTTCAGCCTCTCAGCAAGTGGGAAATACCCACAGCTGACTCAGGCTGGAAGATATTGAACACATTTCAGGAGAAAATACACCTGCTGAGTGGACACACACAAACACAAACTTGAGGGTCCCCAGACTTTGAACTCTGACCTGCCACACAAAGAAAAGCAGAATTTGTATACGTGGAGCATGTTGCAAGTGAAGTGTGCAACACGAACAACCTCCATCTGCTGACCATGTTCTGCAGGATCTAGATGTCAGGTTTCAAAGCAAGACACTGTACATCACCCCTCATCCTGATTATCACTGTGCTGCTTCCTGAAGGCAACCTACTGAAATGTTTCCAAGAGCATGGGGAATGTTATTTCCTTTCTATAGCTGTTATGTATCAGGAACGATCGTAAGCAGGTAGTATCTCAGGCACAGGTAGGAAAGATGGCAGAATTAATGTATCCAAATCTTTTTCCACACACAAGCACACACCCCGAAATAAGTCAGAAATGTTAATCTTGTTTATTGCACTACAGTATAAACAGCAATCATGAAGCTAAAGAAACAAAGCACCCCTGCCTGAAGGGTCTTCTCCAAGCTGTTATGCATCAGAGGAAAGATAAAATCAGAAGCTTCAGAGAGAGTAAAAGAAAAGTTCTCCCCAGACACCAAGTCCAGCACTGAGCCCTAACTCACAGGACTATGTTGCTCTGTCAGGCAGAGCAACTTGCTACAACACTGTTTCACATCCCAGCTCCAGAGCATCCTCCCAAAAGCACTTTGAGAGAGCAGATACATTCTGTCTCACCCAGTGTTCAGCTCCAGCGGTGCAGGCAGGTTTCACAGTCCCTGTCTGCAGGCACAACAGCTCTGAAGGAGAGGGGAACAGCCCCTCAGAACAGGAATTCTGCTACAGAAAGTCTACAGACGCCATCAGCCATCTCCCTCTCCTCCAAACCCAAAGTACACTAGGGTATTTTTCACCCCTGAGCTCAGCACGTCACTCTCTAGAGTCAGCTAGTAAGAGATGTTAAGAACAAGGCTGCATCTTTAACCCACCCCTCACAAAGGAGCAGAAAGGAGGTTCCCCCGTCCAGGCGCTATCCTTCAAGAGGCCGAAGTTCCTCACCTTGCATAGAGGGCACTAGCAGCAGTGGCCACAAGTCTGTATCCTCCACGCAGCAGAGCAGGACTTGGCTCTCCTAGGTGAAGCAGACTGGTCATTCCTCCTTGCCATTCCCACCCCAAACCAAGTTGGATGCAGTCTTGCAGGAGCAGTGCCCTAAACCTCCAGACTATCCTGTGTGAGATGGAGAGATGAAACTCAGCTCCTGCAGCAGAAACGAGCCTGCCTTGCAGAGGAGACACTGGTTAAAATGCAGAGCAGGCATGGAGAGTAGAGGCTCCTCCTGTTTGCATGGGCACTCCCCAGGGAGAAAGAGACACTGTCCCAGCTCTGAGAACAACTGGTCCAAACATCAGGTCATTAAACGCACCAAAGACCCTGGGGGCAGGCAAAATATCCTGAACTCTCCTCTACCTCATCTCCAATGGTCCTTCAAAAGAAGGAAGCAGCAAAACCATGTCCAGTCCCACGGGCATGCATTTGGTGAGTTTCAGGAGCACCTCAAGGAGCGCCACCAGAAGAATATCCAGTTTCTACAATTAGGTCTGAATGGCATATTGAGCGGGTCACTGCTGCAAGACGAGGACATTTCTAGTCATGCTCAGCAACAGCAAGATAACAATAGACTTGTTAAAGCAGAGTACTGAGATTAAGGGGCTTTCCCTTCTACTGTCCATTCTGACACCACATTAAACACCCCTCTACAAAAAGATGGGCAATAAAACTCTTTCTTGACATCACAGGAACTCCTGAGGCTAAGTTAATTAAGTCAGGGCCTCGGTCTTCTTGCAAACCAAGTGAAGGACAGGTACTCCCCACTTCCCAGTTGTTGGGCCACTAAGGAGGTACCACAAAGAAAGGTGAACAACGTGCAACTGTTCTGTTTGCTTGTCCCAAGGACTGGCTCTCACGCTGGTGCCTGAAGAACAAGCACATTGCAAAAGCATTATGTTTCCAGTGGTAAGAAGGACGGGAAAAGTGCCAGCCACTAGCTGTAACCCTTTTGTCATGCCAATCGCTGGCTGCTATGAGGATGTATGTTAGATACCTCCTTAGAAAAGAGCCCTGCATCTCATCCTTCCAGATGGAGGAGGAATGATTCATGCGCACATAAGCAGCGCTAGAGTGACGGCTGAAGAGAAAACATTTCCTTTCTGTTTTCTGTTTTGTGTTACAGACATGCTCAGGGGTTTTAATTGCAGCAAAAACTGAAGACGATGACACTTTGTGCCCCAAGGAATGCATGCATGTGTGAAACCCCTCTGCTGCCTCTCACGTCGCATGCACACTCTCGGGTGCCTCGTTCCCACAGCGCTTCCCTGGGCGGAACAGGACAGGGACCCCACGCACACACCCGCCACACCGCGCCCTGGCAGGCACCGCCGAAAGCGGCCAGGGGAGGGATCAGGTGTCGGCAGCTTTAAGCTGACCAAGGACTGACTTGTAACGCAGAAGCAAAGCAAAGGATCTCTTTTCTTTCCAGACACACCAGGGACCAAAAGGGACACATTTGCTAGGCCTAGATGGCTGATAAATGCCGAGCAGACAGAAGGCTCGGCACTCAGAGCACTTGTCTGCACCGTGCCGCTTTCTTTCATGGAGGCACTGCATGCATCCTCTTGCCCACCTCACCTGCACAGCACCTTTGCCACACACTCATCTCATCCTCCTCTCAAGTCCTGTGAATCTCATTCTGTTTCTCAGTACTAACCTGTAAATTCCCAACTATTTGTCTTCCTCCAGCCTCTCTCAGATCTGCAAAGTCCTCGGAGCAAAGATTATCACGAAGCAATTGCAAAGTACACGAAATATCCCAAGTCCTACTGCAAATAAACAGCAATGCATAAGCATGTTACATATACATATATATTAATCCAAGCATATATCAGTCGTCTCTGAAAACAAAAGTGAGAGCAGTAGCTTCTTCCTACAGAAAACAGCAGAAAATGCACACTTTGGGGTACACCCACTGACCAGGAAAACCTTCAGAGTTGCCTTCCCTGCCACACACTTCCCTCCTTCCCACATCACATCATCCATTTCTGAAACCCACGCCCCACTTTTTATTATAAATTATTCTAATCAGTTTTGTGGCATGGCAGAAATCCAGCATAATCTTCAGAAATACGCATGCACACACTGGCTACATAGCTTCATTTCAAAGGAGACTTGCACCACAGCCTGGTGTAGAGTCTGGGGGGATTTGAGAAGTTGTCTTAGTAGCATCCCCATGGTGGTCACCCTTTCTTAAAGGGTGCTAGATGCATTCACCCACACTACTTCCTTTCTTTGTAAAAGAAGGAGTTTTTCCTTTATCTTTCATTAAAGCCAGGAAAAAGTGTTCAATCAGGAATTTTTCCTCTGATGTTTTTGAGGTTGAAGAAGTGTGACTTGTGGGTGGCCAAGGGGCTAGAGAGAACATCTGCAGTCCAATGCAAACCTTCTTTCCCACACCACCCTCTTCTGAATGGAAAGATGTAAGATAGGCTGAGGAACTGTTCCAGCTCCTTTAGAATCAGGGTTGAAGTGGGGAAGAACGAGAAAGGGGAAAAAAAAAAAGGGCAAAACATAAAGGAAGCAAACAACAACAAAAAAAGGGAGATCTGAATCCCACATTGGGGAGGGAGAACAAGAAAAAAAAAAACAAACAAAAAAAAAAACCAACAACACACAACAACAAGCAATTTAAACACAGAGCACTACCATCTTGTTAAATAATAGGTTAAGAATTCATCCGCAAGTCTGTCTTGGCCAATGAGGGACATAAATCAGGAAGACACAGTAATACTCACTAGCATGCAATTAGTCACTGCTGTAAGCACTTTAGCTCTGGATTTCTTGGATTAGGACATTTCAAACACTGTTGTTTTATAGGAGCGACATGATAGCTGTCCGACCACCACAATCAAATTATGCTACTAGGACATTTGGGCAATGGATTATCACAGCAAAGGAAATGGATTACCACAGATTCTTTTCTGAACAAGAGAAGACTACATCATTTTGAGCATGGCAGGGGGAATGTAGAAAATGATACCTGAGATTTCTCTCTCCCTCTCTCCTGGACTTTCCAAGGTAGTAATGCCATAAAAATCTGCCAACCTGAAAAGATAGGAGCTGCTTTTCCCCAGAATTTGCACTGAAATATCTGAAAGCAGGGAATAAATTAATAAACATTTTAAATCAGAGGGCAGTTAAAACAGCCTCCTTGAGTTGGCTGAATGCTGGAAGGATGCCCTATTCCTGGGCATCTTCCCATCACATATCTGTCTGCTACCTCTTTCACTTGCTATCAGGCAGCAACCATCACCACCACCAGGCCCAGAGACTTCAGCTCTCTTTAGGAACTTTACTATCACATACATTCCTTCTCACAGGAAGGAGGGCCACTTACCTTCCAAAACCTTCAAATTAGCAGGTCCAGCAAAGGGTTGGTGTATTCCTTTAAACAGGTATAATAGCTTAAAGGTTCTCCTAAAAAGGCTGCATCTTTCACCTTTACATCACCACAAAAACACTCACAACCCAAATATTAGCTTTTTTAACTTCACATATCTTGGGAGGGAGGTAGTTTTGTTTGGTTGGAGTTTTCTGGGTTTGGTTTGGTTTTATTTTTTAAAGGGTATTTTGGTACTTTGAACACAAACATACATGCTTGCATGATACTCAAGAGGCTCCTATCCTGACCTCAATTTCTTTGGCCATGGCCAAATATTCCAGCACAGGATGGGGAAAAACCACTAAGTCTTGATAACATCCCTGCGATGCAGCCTGAGAGGTCACTAGTAGCCATAACATATTAAAGACAAGAAAAGACTAAACTAGAGAAGACAGCCAAATAAACAGAAGCAGAACAACTAAAACCAATAAACAGAGCTGTGCTCCACGAAGCACAGAAGCAGCAAAACCCTGCTTTGCTACAGCACGGGGCACGTGTCTGAAGCCGATGACACCTGGGTATTATTCCTGGCTGTGGTCCTGACTCCTTCTGGATGACTGCAGCAGCTCATGTCACACCTCTAACAGGCTCTCCCTTCACGTTTCCTGTTGGACTGTGGGTCAGCAGTGGTGAACCTTTTCCTTGCCAAGGGCAGAGGACACTAAATATTACTGGCATCCCACACCTCAACATGTGCCTTAGCGCTGCAGGACAGCAGCACAACCCCTCTCCATACCAAAAGCAAGAAGTGTGGGCCACAAAAACCAGGAGCTGGTTGCTAGTCCCCCAGATTTCACATTCCCACTGAAAGCTTTTTAAGGAAGGATCAGTTGCTATTTATTTGTACCCTGCATAGAGCAGTGTTATTCAGAGCTGTTAATTTGATTCTGTAAGCAAGCACCAACACCAGTAGTTGATTAAGACTAGAAAGAGCAACAACAAATGGTGGAAAAAAAAATTGGCTGGGAAGAAGTGCAGGGAATCAAAAACAATGACAGAAAAGAAATTCAGTAGGACAGAAAGAAGGAAAGCAGACAATTAAAAGATACTTAGAAGAAAGGCAACCACAAAATGATAACCAAAAGTGAAAAAGGCATCCATAGGAATATCTTACTTCATTATAACAAAAAAACAGGGTGCATATATTTTTAAAATGAGAATGCTGAATTTGGATAAGCAGCATTTTATTTTGCCCTACGGCAAAAATATGAATATAGACTTAAATTTTAAAGAGGAAGAACCCAGGCTCTCAATGCTCTTGTTCTCAGAAGCAATGCTTTAACTACATTAGTAACAGATTGTGAAAAGACAGCAAAGTGACTACAGTTCTTTCTCTAGAAGCTACTTTTCCCAGTTGCCATTACTACTGTAATTTTGCAGTTATGAAAGACTTTATCCTTGTTATTTCTTGAGACCCTCCTCCCTATCTCACACAGTGGGAGCTAAAAAAGTTTTGTTCGGGTTCAGCTGAGATCTCTTCATCTCTGTCGGGTGGGGGGTTGCACTTGGCCTTGTTTGTTTAATTTCTGTGTTCTTCAACTGTCCTTAACTGGACACCAGCGGCAACACCAGAGATATGAAGTACTGTGGACAACTACAACAACAGGCAAATATTTTAGAGAATCAAGAACTTACTTGCACATTATGTTATACTCCAGATCCACCAACCTTCCTGTTACTTTGCATGCTTATAATCATTAGAAAGCAGAGTGTCACTTCTAAGCCACAGTTGAGCACTAAAAGCACTATGCTGGCCCCCACCATCTCCATTTAATTAGAGATTAGCAGAAACAATAAAGCACAGGGAGAACATAAACATAATTTTGCCAGTTCCTCAGTAAAAAAGGTTTGGGTTACCAAAGAGATAAGAGGAAGGCTGCCTATTTTATCTGTATGGCCGGACCGGCAAGTTTACATTCACTGGAACCACACCCCCGTCAGAATTCCCTCTGAAATGTCAACACGAACCATATTATTAATTTTCCAAGTTGCTGACCTTTAGTGTTGCCTGCATCATAAATTCAGCATTTTGAACTGTTTCTATTCAGAAAAGAACGTGCTCCACACGCCTCTGACCTCTGCATGTACGCTGCCCACAAGTCACAGAGGAGACACTGGCTGCAGCGTCCCTCAAGAAGCTCAGCTGGACCTTCCTAGTCCCACGAAGGCCACCAGATCACCCCCGGTCATGCTACCCACCACTAAGGCAGACAGGTTTCCCAGGTTCTCTCAAAGCAAAGTATCTTTGCTTGAATAAAATGCTTCAGAGTAGTTTATTGAGGGTCACAGCATACAGATATTTTGAAATAAAATTATTTGATTATGAACTTAACTTCAATCAGGGAGAAGAAGAAGAAAGAAAATTCAAGTCCCTGGATTAGACAACAGTCGCTCCCATTTACTGTTCCCCCAATTAAAATGATTTCTATAGCTCATCAGAACTTAATGCATCATACATGTTACACAGTGCTCAACATAAGGCTGTTGAGCTGTCATTTCTCTGTAAGCACTTAATGTGATGAATGATCTGGTTACTTGTCTTTCTGTATAAAAGCAGGAGAAGCTTTGAGACAAAGAAATAAAGGCCAATGCATATTACACATCTTACAGTGATTAATATCAGCCCTCCTGACTCACATCTCTGAAAACAGTTAAGGTCACTATTTCTTTTATTTTTACCATGGATTTCAATGCATCTCATCAGAAGCCTGAAAACACTCAAGGTAACTTATAGCAGAAACAGGAATGTCAGGAACAGAGAGCTTGGGCTACAAGAAACAATGCCACACCAGTATGTCATAAGAAAAATAAGTGACCTTCACTTCTGCCTCTGCTGACGAACAGACACATTGGAAGCCACTCACAGGCCAGGATGTTAGTGGGATTTCTGGAGGACAACCTAATAAAGATTTAAAAGAGTTTTTAAAAAATATCTGGCTACTTATTGTCTGAACTGAAAAACCTGCCTTTCCAAATCAACTAATGATTTGGCAAGCCTACGTGAAAGGCAGACAAACAAACAGCATCTTTTATCATGGAATCTGCAATAAGAAGAAGAAATCTGCATTTTATTGATTTCCATAATACCACCTCTACAGCTTAACCAACTCACTCAGCTGCTAGTGCTAATTCATGGATGCTATGGAGCCTTCCCATATAATTATACACCCTCCACTTTGCTGAGCCCCAGGGCGCCGTTTCTAACTTTCCAGAGGACCACTACACCAAAAGTAGAAACAAAAAACCTCTCTTTCATTACCCAAAGCAAACTGCACACCAAATTTTGCTTATTTAAATGGGAAATTAGAGACTTAATTTTTGAGACAGGGAATAATCTGCCCGTCTGCATATATTTTCAGATTTGATATCATGACAACAAATTCTCATTTAAACTCTTCTCTGCACCCCTATGATTTGTGTGTTTCTCTTCCTTAGTTCACAACAATACAACATATAAATATTGCAAGAATTTTGTTTTCTAGGTAGAGATCCTAAAGTCCTTCTCAGCTCGGGAGTGTTTCAAGGGGGTGATTCAGAATCAGACAAGACTTTTGTGCATGTCACTATAATTAATTATTATAAAAATTGGCAGAATGTTACCATTGCTATATGGAATCTTTTATAAGTGAATGTGTATTTCAAAGACGTTTGAAATTTTTTTTTCTTTTAAAAAAACAACCTGGAAACACTTGCTAAACCAGATTAAAGGAAGGTATCTTCTCCAAGTCTAAAATCCAAATGTCCTGAATAATTAATGAAGTAAACTGCAATTTTTCTCCATTTCTTGAACAAATTCAGCAGTCCACAACCAAGCAGAAAGCTCCAGAATACTTCAGTGAGAGTTTTGCTCAATTAGGGACAGCAAAATTTGGCCCAATTAATCTACTACTGCCCATCTGGAAAGAATGTGGTGGAACTCTGCAGTGTAAACACAGTCCCTGAACATCTGCACCTAAGGCCCCTTTCTTGCTCCCCCCCCCC
>NW_008584383.1:0-2561 GCF_000691845.1 Merops nubicus | reverse complement strand
CACCCCCCTTTTTTGCCCCCCCCCCCCCCCTCCAGTCTACCCTGCCTTGATATTTCAGATCCAGCTGTACTGTATTCACCACCTCCATCAAGATCCAACACGCCATTCAAGCTAAAACAGCTCAATTTTGCTATGGTTTCCCATGCGTGTATTAATTTGGTTAGTTAATCTATTTTCTCTGAGAATGGTGAAATGTGTAGATTTTTGTTCAACAAACAAGTTGACAGAATCAATACAGAGTTGGAGAGCCTCTAAAAACAGTCTAGTTTGCATAATTAATGTTAATTACAATAACATCTCAATCAGTGACACAAAGGCTTAGCAATGAACACAGTCATACCAGGAAGTGAAAAACACGAAACAAACATGAAAGGTTCGTGTCTTGTTCTGAAAGAGTATCAAGCAAACTTTCAAGAGATTTCTAAATAAGAACATAAAGGCAGAAGACAGTTCTGCTTTGTTAGACATATTTTCTTTACACGCTGCTTAGCACGGAGCTTTCTTCTGAGACTGCACTAAGACAGTGGATCTGAGCTGTGGACACACCAGATAATATTATCTTTCTACAACATCACATCCAAGCCATTATCAACTGCTTTAAAGAAAAACAACCGAGGGCCTGATCCTGCTGCCAGTGATTTCAACAGCAAACATTTAAACAATGCGATGTAAACCTTCGGGGGAGCTTCTGGAGAAGGAAGGGAAGGAAAAAACCCAACTCCAACTCGAACACTGCATGTAGGTATGGATTCCCTCAGGCACAGAGGAATTTCAGGACAAGATAATGAATTTTTCAACAATCCGTTTCCTACTTTCCATAGCAACAAGGGAAAGCTAAACACACAGAAAACTTACCTACCTGTCTCACGGGTAGCACGGAAGTCTTAAACAGGGTTTTTTTGGTACCGTCACGTAACAGAGAAGCTTTACATTTAATCCTCCAAAGTTTTCTTCGCAACCCAAGAAAAATAGTTATCCAATATATTCTTATTTCAAGGGAAGGGGGGGAAAAATAGTTATGAAAAAATAACCTCCACTGTACCTCACCCAGATGGGTACTGTGGTACACAAGTAGTCACCCAGGCATGGCAGTAAGGCACGGCTCGGGTGAGTAAGGATGGCGTAACCGGGTCTGACCAGAGAGGGAATCAGAGCTGGGCACGTCACTGCTACAGGAGCCTTCCTGAAAACATGGGCTCCTCCACTGCTTTCCACATCCACGCAAACCCATGCCATTTCAGTTAACAAAGTTACATCGGTACTCAACTAGTACCAGCCGAGGAGGCCCACTTCATGGTGATTTGAGACCCCACAGCAAAAGGACCCCTCCATAAAGGCAAAATAACAGACATTTAGGAAGTTTTTGGGTTCCGCTGGGCACATTAACTTCTTGGGCTAAGGACTGATTTTCTATTTGGTATCAATCTTAGGGCTGTGGTTTGTTGGTTTGGTTTTTGTTGTTTGGTTGGTTGTTTTTTTCCCCCTTTCTTTAGAGACAGAGGCAAGATGAGATTTGTTAAAGACTTCATTTCCTCTAGAAATGTACTGATCTTAAGCATACTTAAGACTACACTTAAGTAGTCACTGACTAAAGCCATGTTTTACTACTTCTCATTTACAAGAGTGCTTGCCTTAAGGAAACTTCACGTGGAGGATTCTCAGAATGATGCTGGCCTTTCCTCTTAAAAAAACACTTGAGTAGATTTATTTTTCAGATAAGTAAGAAAGATGATTTTGGAGCACTGTGAGATCTGATGAACCTTGAATTCCTCAATTAGTTTCCATACAATGTGAATTACAAAGATTGAGCAATCAACATTAATAGCTAAACCCAGCAGAAGTACTAAGGCTTCAGACACCCTGTGTATGGAAACACTGCTGTACTTGCTGGGGGTTTCCATGTATCTGCTTTATTTTAGCTACTCTGAACGTGCAGCACACAAGAACGTACAACACATTCACGTTTCTAAAAATACATTGAGGAAGAAAAAAAAAATCAATAGGAATGAAATAGAGACATAACCATTTTACATTGAGAGCTCCCAATACCAATCCAAGCCACCAAAACTCCCCGCTGCAGACCACAGCTTCACCCAACAATACACACCAAATCAAGCCCAGGTAATACCAAACCACCCAGGAAGGGTGGGAGGAGGATGGTGCACCTGGAAATAAAAAAAAAAAGGTGGGTTTCCCTGTTTTTTCCAGGAAGGGCAGTGGTCAGAGCCCGATCTGAGGGGTCTGGCCAGCTGAGAGCTGACTTCTGGGAGCCCCTTACACCTCACACCAACCTTTGCCACAGCCTCAACTGCGCTCTCAACCGGGGCGTGGGGGGGAATAAAATAAAATAAAAATTACAGTCAAATGTGTCATCGGCAGCGTGACACGCACTGGTAGTTGGCAACGACGCCGGGTTTCTGTATTTTGTTAATTTTTTCTCCTCCTTCTCCTCCAGCCCGAGGGAGAAAGTCTCTCCCCGGCCGGTGCCAGGCTGCGCCGTGAGGCGAATGCCCCCAACTTTCAAACAGTTGGCAGCGAGCGGCGGTACCCGGCCCGCTGCC
>NW_008584382.1:324-1615 GCF_000691845.1 Merops nubicus | reverse complement strand
GCGCTGAGGACGGAGGCAAGCCGGTGAGGCACAAAACCAACGGCACTCATGAGATGTCGCCGGGTCTCCCCGAAATGAGGAGAGGAGACCATGGATCTGGGGAAGGGTCTTACCCGGAGAAAGCCAGCCTCCCGCTGCTGGAGGGGACAGCAAGAAAAGCATTGCCCTGGCCGATGGGCCCAGCCGCCAAGAGACCTGCTCCCGGGAAAAAGGCGAGAAAGGTGTCCCTGTCACTTGACGTCCCCACCCAGGTACTGAAAATCCTGCTCGACCTGGCCAGAGAGAAGGAGCTGCAGGCCAAGGCGGCCGCCAACGCCGAGCTGATGGGCCGTCCTGGGGCGCGGGAACATGGGACACGGCTTCTCAGCCAGGGCTGGAGAGGGCAGCAGGGATGCCAGGGGACATGGGAGGAGGGGAGCACGGGCTGGCATCGGTATGCCCGTGGAGACTGCAGATACAGCACGTTGTTCCCCTAGTCCCGGTGCTCATGGCACAAGCAGCATCTGCGGCAGGATTTGGTTTAATAACCATCACCTCAGAACCACTGGAGAAGGTGCATCTGGGTTTGCCTTCACCGGGCCAGTGCTGGAGCACAGCCAGGTCCCAGCCCTGGGCACCATGGGGATTTCTGTGCCCTGCTTTGCGCCCCGCTCACCGACTGCTGGGATGTGTCCAAAGGGGCCACATCCAGCCAGGCGGATTTGCCTGTGTGCTGCCTCGCTCTGGGTGGCTGCTATGCACAAAATCCTCCATGAAGCTCAGCTGAGCCTTGAGGGCAGAGATGGTGAGTGTGCACAATAAAAGGTGGCACTGAGCAGGACTTGTGGTTTATACTACTCCCACTCTGCTGTACGCTCCCCTTTTGTGTTCCCTCTCCCCAGAGCTGCAGTGAGGGCACACGTCAGGACAGGGCTAGCACGAGAGCTCGTTAAACCCCAAATGAGGGCTAACAGTCCTTGCATGGGCAGCATGGCCAGCCCCCAGCCCCAGGTGCCCGCAGTAGCCCTGAGCGAACGGGGACACGGCGTTGTGCCGCCATCGGCACCGTGCTGGCGAGGCTGGGAGATAAGAGAGGTGCGGAGCCACGTCCGGGCGCCCCGTGCAAAGTACAGGGCGGCAGGAGCGAGGCTGAGGCCGGGGACGCTCGCCCGCGGGGCCGCTGGAGCTGCTGGGGGACACGGCCATGCTCTTCGAGGAGTACCTGCTGCAGGGTGAGCGCGGCCCCTTCGCCTTCGGGCGGGTGCTGCCTTTGGAAAGGGCACAGAAACGATAGGGGTGACCCCGATTCCCG
>NW_008584382.1:0-266 GCF_000691845.1 Merops nubicus | reverse complement strand
GGGAGGGGCATGTTTCAGTAGCCGGCGGAGGCATGTGCCAGATGGGTGGGTTGGGGAGAGGTGGCGGGGTGGGCAACGGGTCCTTTGCCTTCCTTGCCTGCCCCAGGTCTTGGGTGATCCCTGGGCAGTGGTGGACCCCGGCGACACCCTACTGCAGTGGGAGGGTGGTGCAAGGCCGAGCCCGGCGTTTTGCGGGTGTAAGGTACGGACAAGGTGCCGGTGGGGACACAGGGCACGGGAGGAGCTGCCAGAGACAGGGAGGCTCC
>NW_008584381.1:0-285 GCF_000691845.1 Merops nubicus | reverse complement strand
GTTTTGCTGGCCCCATGGGCACCTCAAGACCTCAATGGATCCCCTCAAGTCCCCTACATCACCCAGGGCTTGTGGTGACCCCATGGGGACCTCCAGGCTCTCAGTTGACCCCCATCTTCTCCTCCCCCCACCCTAGAAGCCCAGGACGAAGGGGATGGGCGGAGCCAAAGCCCGGGGCTGACCCGATTGGTCCTCGGTGGTGTCGGCCGTGTGGATCTGGTTGTCGAACCAGAGGTGGGCCACGGTCATCCGGTTCTGGGTGAGGGTCCCGGTCTTGTCGGAGCA
>NW_008584380.1:0-18163 GCF_000691845.1 Merops nubicus | reverse complement strand
GGAGGAATGCCCCCAGGGGACCGTGGGAGGCACAGTGAGGTGTATGTGCCAGCTTTCCTCTGAGACTTTAATCAACTCTCCTATTGCTTTCTATTGCAATCTGCTCTATTTCTGAATAAAGTCTGTGTAGATCAGCTTTGTATTGCATCTGCAACACACCCAATGTATCAGTGCACATAAGACTTATTCTATTATGTACAGTCAGTTTGTGCTTTGGCAATAAACCTGCAAGTTCTCCCTGCCTGGGTTTATTGGACACACACAGATTGTATTTACCTCGCACACAGAGCCAAGTTTGCACATCTAGAATGCATTGGACTTGCTCTACACATGCAGATCAATTGAGGATTGAGCTCAATATCTCCTGAGCATATTAGACCTGCCGTGTATGTCATGTACACAGTAAGTCAAAAGCATCTGGAGGTCAATCTGCTGTTCATGCAGAGATTAGTGACATCTGTATAGTGCATATCTGCTGGCTGTGTTGGAAAATTGCATCTTCCTTCCCTACTTGGAAGGAATGGTGTTAAGTTACACC
Source organism: Merops nubicus (assembly GCF_000691845.1). Lineage (NCBI taxonomy): Eukaryota > Metazoa > Chordata > Aves > Coraciiformes > Meropidae > Merops > Merops nubicus. The sequence goes on along the minus strand of NW_008584380.1, from coordinate 17,625 downwards.
AGGCGAGGTTTAGGTTAATTGTTAGGAAAAACTTCTACACTGAAAGGCTTATCAAAGACTGGAACAGGCTTCCCAGGGAAGTGGTTGAATCACCATCCCTGGATGTATTTAAAAGCTGTCTAGATGGGATGCTCAGGGATATAGTGTGGAAGTGGCCTGATAGAGTTAGATAATGGTTGGACTCAAAGATCTTAAAGGTCCTTTCCAACCATAGTGATTCTGTGATTCTGTTATTAGAGGTAACTGCAACTCCAGAACCTGGAAGTCAAGAAAAAAAAAAAAAAGCGATTTTTCTCCTGTTACACTTTTATTGAACATTTTCTTGTTTAATTCTCCTTTTTTGAATCTGATGTCATATATTTTCTTAATCATCGGCCTGTTTTCCCCTTCACAGCAGGAGCCATAATGTGGTTAATCATAAAGACATGTTAACCCATGTTAACATGGGATGATACTAAAAAGCTCAAGCCACTGGGAATTCACCTCTTACATTTAATGAAAAAAAGGGACCATTTGCTTTTAAAAGCAATATGGAAATAAATCTTGTTAAGGTCCCTTTTCTAATTTTGAGACAATTAATTTACTACTAGTGTTGCAGATGCAGAAGCCTGCTGTCTGGTACACATGGTGCTGCTGCTTATCAAGAATGAGATTCTGCCTGTGTTGATCACAGTGATTTTCAAGTTCTCCATCTCAGAGTGAGAGGCTGCAGGCTACCCTACAACACTTGTCTCAGGTTAACATTGCAGGCTGTGTTCTGCACAATATGATTAAGAAGGAAAAAAATACCAAAGTTTGGGAAACAGTGCTATAATCAGCCAGTGAAAGGTTCTTTATATGGATATCTAATGAGCAATACCAACAGAAAGGCCAGCTGATCTTTTTAATTTTTTCTTACCATGTCTCTGGTGGCAATGCAGATTTACACTTATTTTTATTATACTACAGGCAGTGGTGTCTGAATATTATTAGGGGTAGCATATTTTATGAATATTCCAGAGTGTTTAATGAATATTCTGAGATAATTAGTGAAATGTTTCTTATTAATTTTATGGGTTTATGGTTTTGTTCTTATGCTTTTTAAAACTTACAGCTAGAATGGTTTCTTTATATTTTATGCAACACTGCATGGACTTCTGAAAAAATAAGAACGTCAATGAATATTTCATTAAATAATAAGGTGAAATTTTGTATTTTATGTCTGGATATTTCAGTTTAACATTTGAGAAACATGATTTTTTTGGAGACTTTTATTTGAAACTTTCCTCCTTATTATGCCAGTTACATTTAGGAAAACCTGTGTTTATTTTCCAAAGAAGTGCAGATACTCCAACCTCATTGCCTGTAACAGTGCAAAAAAGAAAACAATGCACAACAATAAAAAGGAAGCTTAAAATAAATAGGTCAATGCTATAAACTTATGAAGAAAATTCAAGATCATATGCATTCTCCAAAAATCCTTACACACACACACACAAAAATAATAATAATAAAAAAAAATAAATAAAATTTGGCTTTGCACTCTACAACAGTTCCTGGCTTTCTGCCTGGTCATTCTCATATCTTGGGGAAAACATTGCAGATACCCCCAGCTGAGTCTGAAAGTTCAAAGGTGAGCTCTCAGAAGGTGGTTATGAGGATCAAAGTCTAGACATTGATCTAAAAGTGAGGTAGTAGAGTTCATGTGAACCATCACTCCCAATACTTAAAATTGAAGAATTACTTCAGACTGTTGAGATAGAGCAGGCAAGGACTCTGTTTCACTGTCCTTTTACATAAAGTACAGTCCTTTACAGTCCTGCAGCTCTTCCTTTTTGAGGGTCTTGTATCTCTCTGAAGACTATTTAATCAGATCCCATACTTCCCAGACCCAGTCAGCCTCGTTTGCCTGGTAGCTGGGTCACAAGCAGAAGCCATTTTTCACAGTCCAGAGGACAATCTGCCTGAATTCCCTGGCTTTTCTACTGAGTCTGTCAGAAGGCCTCTAAACAGCTTCTCTTTCCTTATTTTCCCTATTTGAGAGATGAAGAGCCTTACCTTTCTCTTTTGGGTGTAGATGAGATGAGAACAGGATCAAGCAGGTCTTCTTCTGTGTTCAGTTCTTTTTTCCAGAGGGATGTTCCTGTCAGATTTGAGATGCCATCCAGACAGGGCTGGTTCCCATTACTGAGACACTAAAGAGATGGCAAGTCAGTTTTGTATGCAATGACTTCACATACATGTTGTGCAGGGATGGCTGAATGCTGGGTGAGGGAACCTTTCTTAGAGGCTGCTGATCCAGTAGATTGGGGGAAATTGCACACAGTTTCTATGCCTGACCAAGAACCAAGCAACCATGGGCTTCCAGACACTTGGAGGCAAGAGAACTGGAAGGACTGCAGCGACTAAAGTTAGTAGTTGGTGATACTGCCTATAAATGATTGCACTGACATATATACTCCTGAACTTTTTTTTTTTTTCCCCCTGAGAACAAGCATAAAGTGAATTGTAACTAACATAGTTTTACACTGCACGTGTAGAAGTCTGGGGGCTAACATATTCATGTGCTTGCCTCATTACTACTTTCTCTGTGTGCTTTCATGTGCATAAAACTTAAGTTATGAAATATTTCCTGTCAGGGAAGTTACTAATGGCTAAAATGCTGCGCTTTCTGCCAGATGAAATGTCCTTGATGAAGTGCTGAGAGCATGGCATATACAATGCCTGCACACACTGCATTCCATAAAATTCTGTAAGGTCTGTGACCCCAAGCAAAGAGACAGATTGAGCAACAAAGTAATTTGGATGGTTTAACAAAATTTTTCAGATTTTTAATCACTATCTTTTTTTTTTAATTATTATTTTTGCTTTTTTTTTGAGCCCATTTCAACTCCTTAGATTTGATTAAGCATTCCAGGGGTCCTAAACCTTAGCCTGTGGGAGCATGCTGCCACTTTTCTTGCACACATTTACTTGCACACATTTCTGATCTGTAGGGTTGAGAGGATGCTGGAGGTCCTTGCCTGTCCACTTGTAAAGACTTCCTGAACTTTCATGTCTCTCAAGGGGAAGATGAACCTAAGAACTCTTTTTCCAACTTCAGATGAATGAACCTGGGAGCAGTGCTCGCTTTAAATGATGATGCACCCTATTGCTATGCAGAACCTGTAGGACGATGTTGGTATCAGGAAGGAACAATTATCAGCTGCCTTTTCTGAGCCGGTGTCTGGTATTTGAACAGGAAGATTAACCTGGTAAGCAAGAACTTGTAGAATCAGAGGATACGCAGGGACAGATAGTCATTCTTGGTGTGATATGAAGCACAGGGGAAGAAGCACAGTAAATAGAAGGTCACAGATAGTGAACACAGGGGCTTCATTAAAGATACCCATCATTTCTGAAAAGTATACATTGAACTTATTAGATACCAGCTAACAGGGTAAAATGCATTAAACTGTCCAATACTTTAAAGAATATGTCTCTGTAACTGGAAGTAATTTCAATGCTAAGTTCAACACTGGCTAAACTCCCTCACCACCTCAGTGGAATAACTCTGAAATTAGGACTATTTAAAGAAAGTAGCAGTGATAGCTAGGGTGTCCCTCAGAGTATTAGTACTGGGAGGAAACACAGACATTTTTTGTACAAAACTGACATAACCTTTTCCCATCATTATCTGTGTACTACTCTGTCATGAATAAATAAATACTTGGCTGGAATGAGAGTAAATACTCATTCCTGAAAGCTTCTAAAATGTCACTAAATTTGAAGTTCGCCCTGCATATGCCACTTTGGAAATAACCAAATTTTAAGGAGCAAAAATTTTCAGTTGAGTACGCTGTAGTTTCTGTTACCAGTTAAGCTGATTCATCTCTAAATCTGTATTTTTTCATTTTTATTTTTTTTTTCAGTCATGGTTTAATCAGTTGGAAGAGTTAAAAAAACCAGTCCTACTTCACCTATTTTTAGAACCCAACTTTTCCTATAATACAACTTCTGGACAGGATTTCTCACTTCCAGTTTCTGTCCAGATGTTAAAGATTTGGAACAACTGGAAGAAAACCTGACCTGATGGTATTTCCATCAGGTTCCACTAGTGGAACAAATGGAAACCTCATGAGGAAAGCCCTTCTCTGTCTAAGTGTTCAGACCAGTTTTGCAGACTCAAGAGCTTAGGAAACTTTGGATAAGTTTTGAGTAAGCATCAAAATATTTGGATGCTTATCAGAACTGAAACCAAAATGAACATTATGAAGTTCATTCATCATTCTTTGTAAAAACCACACAAGTGGCAACAAAATCACAGGACTGCATAGAAACAGAAATAATTGCACATCAATTAGCTTTTCCCAACCTCATAAAAAATAATGTACTTCTCATACAGAATGGAAATTAGAAGCTAAACACAAGTTTAGCATCATTAGCAACATTAAATTTAAAAAAGTTTTCAAACAGCAGAGTTGCAGTTATAGGGTGAAAGCAGTAAATGTACAGATATATTTCTGACTTTTAAGAGAATGAAAGAAAAAAATGAGATAGCACTATGTCTGAGATTAACTAGCTGTCCACTAGTCTTCCAAAACTTGTCATTGTATTCATGCTGAAACCACAGGAGTTCCAGAGCAGTGTTTTAAGCCAGTACTGAAGGTATGAGAAAAAGTTCTTGCAATTCCACTTTTCAACATGTTATATAAAAAAGAATAATACTTGTTCAAAACCATGTGAGAATTTTACCTGCCTTTATAACTTAAATTCCATTTCCTGTGTGTATACATCATTATAAATTACACAAGCATATACTATCTATTCCATAAAACAAGCAAGAAACATGACAGTTTCTTGAGGATGAAGCACTTAGTGGAGTGATACAGATAAAATTTAGTTTGGCAGCCTTCAGCTCTCCAAATCAAATTATTAAGAGTGCTCTAAAAACGGAACTTAATTACGACAGACACTAGTGTGAATTCAGAGTAACAAATAAACTCATGTTTCAGACTAGCAGGTCCCAGCCAGTATGAGAACAGTTAATTAAAATAAAAAAGTGCTTTCCATTGAGAGTGTGATATGAGAAGAAAAAAAATTGCAAACCTGAACTTTTCAAGGTACAATTTAGTTTACCCTCACCATAATATCTTCATGCTTGATAACACAGCGTTCGTGAATGAATACATGGAATTACTCATTTTTGAAATAGGGAACTGACAGACAGAGAAACTAAGGGCAAAATTATAGAAAAGTGTCCACATAACAAGTGTCTGCCTGAAATTCTTAGAGCAATATTTTCTCTTGTGATCTTTGTGCTACATTTATTACACTTATATATTTTTAAGATATATTCCTGTTGAGCTGAGGCTTCCTCAAACTAAAAACTATAAGGGAAGTGGAAATACAGCAGCTAGTAATGATTTTTTTTTCAATTTAAAAAACGCTATGGCAGCATCAGAAACCCATTCTTTATAGCTTCCTTAGACGAATGTTTACCTGCCTTCAGCTCCTTTCTCGTGTTTCTCCCCCTCTCTCACTGGTTGCAGGTATTGTTCACAGAGAAGATGCACCTCAGATTCTACAAATAATCCTGATTCTTGCAGGAATATGTGTAGAATCCCAGCCATGAATAAAGCTGGGATATTGAGGAGGGTGTGGTGAGAAATGCAAGGTTATATAATCATAAATATTGTTAGGTAGCTACTTTCTAATCACATCTGAGCTCCCCTTGAAACTTGATCACCTAACTCCAGAACCTCCAGCTAAAACCTCCATATTTTACTCCAACTCGACACTGACACAAGGTCCTTGTTAGGACCTGCAGCTAAAGAAGAAAAAGCTATGAGGGAAAATGGCTTATTTGAAATAGGTTGTGATTTATTTACCCTAAGAATTACTGCTAGGTGACCCAAAATGAGTTCAGAATCACTAGACTAATGTGGATTTGCCTCATCCAAACCTGACCTTTCCCAGATGATGATTTAGGAATCAGCTCCTCTGCAAACCTCCTGGCTAATTCTTTACCTCTTCTCTTTTCCTTTCGAAGGCAGAATATAAATAAAAAAAAAAAAAAAAAAAAAAAAAAAAGGCAGTAAAAATCCTGAAACACAAAGGCACAGCCCCATTAAGAGAATGATACTGGAAAAGAAATACCTTTTTGAGACTGTGGGAGACGAGAAGAGGGATTAGTGGTGACTTACCACATACCAGCTGCAGAACAGGGGAAGGAAGTCAGCAGTAGAGAAATAGACACCAAAGCTTTTTAGACTGCTTTAATTCAAAATTGTAATCGAAGACATAGTCCACCATCTGAGCATGATTAGTTCATTGTGAAAGCTGATATAGATGCATATGTTTTAAATTTATTTTATTTCTTTTTAAACACTGCTGTGATTCTCATCATAGAAGCAACTATTTGTAATGCAACATGAATATGCAGTCCCACGAATTTCCCATATAGTGTGGGGTAATTAAGACTATGTTTGTAGGATGTACCTATAACTTGTTATAGCCCAAGTCACTCCTAAGAGATTTTTTTAAAAAAAATCTTTTTTAAGAATTTTTTAAAGAAATCTTTTATATCCTTTATGAAAATTTACACACTTTCTTCAGTTTTGTAGAATAAGACATAGTAAAACATCCTAAAACCCTGCCTTGGGAACAGAATTCATTTAATCTTTCAGTGTTACTTCTATGGGGCTTGTGTTGGATGGTTACGTCTATACTTTTTTCCTCAGTTTAAGAAAGAGTGAATAGGAAAAACAGTTGAGGATCTATTTCTTCATGATGAATAAATAAGACCTGGAAAATTTTGTGGGGAAAGGGAAAGAAACAAGGAGTGTCTACTTCCCTAAGCTGAAATCAGGACTTTACAAGTCACAGAGTACAAGAATACAAGGAGAAAAGAAAATATTTTTTATTTAACCCTGTGTGAAACTTCTGTGTTTCATTCTTGCTATTATAAAATTTTCCTGCTCTCTTTTCCACCTTCCTTCCTTCCTGCCCTGCTATACTCTCCCTTTCCTGTCCCTTCTCCCCTCACCTTCGTCCCTTAAAAATATTTGATGATAAAATGTGTGATAGTATTTAATTGTTTTAAATAGAGAATCTAAATTACATGTTCAGCTTAACTCTAAATTGAGATCTGCTTAAATAAAAAAATATTACCTACTTTTAAAAATATTAAAAATCTATATTTTGCATGTATTTTGAAAAATAGTGAGATTAATATATATCTGTGGAAAAAAAATCCAACCACCATGAACTCCAAGGCTGTATTGCCTAGATATATTCAGACATTTCCCTGAATTGTATTAAAATTTTCAAAACATTATAAAGAGAACAAACTGTATTACAGAATAAAGGCAGTCAAAAACTCTTCCTTAAAAAAAAAATAAAATACAAACCTCTCCTCTGACTTTTTCATCATTTTAAAGCACTATTTTAGACTTGTGTTTGGGAAATACAGAACAGTCCTACCCATAGCAGAGGAGTCTCCTGCACTCTTTTGCTAGGACCCATGGACTGTTTATTTTGCTTCCCTAAGCATTATATGTCGATGTAGAAAATAATCCTGCGGACTGTACCCCTGGCTTCCAGGAGGAGTTCAAGTGCAGATACAGCCAGCAACATAATCCACCCCATACCACAGCTCTGGGGTTAAAAAGACACAGGACAGTGTTTCCCAGTGGAATAACTGCAGCAAGAGCCCATAGCTTACTCACAGCAAATTCCAGCTGGTGAGAAGTTATCACTCATTTCTTAGGGAAGCGAGGAGCAAGATTTGCCCATGCACCAGGACACAAGAGGAGAGGACAGATCCCACCAGCACACAGAAACTGTAGGTGTTCCTGCAGCTCACTTCGTATTTCAGCCTTAATTCTAGCTAATCATGAGAGCTGCTACTACTTAAGTGCCTTGAGTGTTACATTATTTGTTATGTTAGTATTACTGTGCTTTTAAGGTAAAAGAAACAAGCAAAGTCTCTTCTTATCATTATTAATATTAATTACTACTTATACATACTCTTAATTTCTGAAATCAGTTGCAATAAAGTGACAGAGGGAAACCATTGCAAATATTGTAAATACAGATACAAGCTTAAATATTCAAAATGCCTGAAGTTTAAGGATGTTTGACTATCATACCCATTTAATTTTATTTTACTATTTTAGTTTCATTTGAAATGGGTAATCATGAGAATGCAGAGGGTTAATAAAAAAACAATCCCTTATAAGAAAACATCTGAACTTAGTTTAATGTATTTTTTTTTGATAATCTACACAGATTAATTAAAATAATACAATAATTCTTTTGAAGTTCACCATTTTCGTTATGATGTTGAAACGTCTTCCTGCAGCTAACCTTTGTCTAATCTATCCTGAACATATTTATTTTTTCAAATAGAAAAGGAAATTCAGATAGTTGAATGTTAGTGCTGCTTATTATTTTCACAATTTTAATATTGTTAGTAATTTATCAAACTAGAGGTATTTGGTGGGGTGGATCAGTTAGAGTTAATGACTAGCAGCTCAAATATGTCCCTAAAGCAATGATCTAATATACAGGTTCTTTTATGTCCTAAGTTATTTGAGTCCAATTCTCATCACATCATATAACTCTAAACATCTGCCTTGAGATTCTTATTTAAAGGCTCAGTGGAGAAGTGAAGGGAACCACAGCAAGGGCTGAGCTCACTCTTAAAGTGGGTACAGACCGTTCAATGTATGGACAAGACACGTTAGCTGAATGACCTGGGAAGACAACAGTGTCCACCCCAAACTCCTCCTATGGAAAGGTAGACTGCAGCACCAGAGTCCCGCTTTCAAATAACCTCCTTAGGGCATTTAAAGTAGTATGCCAGAAATATTAGCGTATTAATAGAGTTATTCTAAGTATCATTAGATGATCATACTATAAAAGGCTGCATTTAGATACTCAGAGGGTGTGTTCCTATGGGTACCGTCCTTTCTTCTTGTGAAACATGCTTCCTCCCCATTTCCTCATTGGCTCGAGTTTTTGGAGGATATTGACAAAGGAAACAGCACTCTGTCCACAGACCACAATAATGGCTCCCTAGTCATCTTTCTGCCTGCCAGGCATGCAACACTCCCCCTCCCCCTTCCCCTTGCTCAATAATAGGCAACTGGGTCCACCCTGCACTGGAATTTCACACATCATCTTAGCAAATAAGGCGCATGTAAACAAAGCAGTACAAACCCCTAACCATTATTGAGGAAGAAGGGTGGAGTGTATGAGGTGGCAGATATCTGTGGGGTGATACAGGAGATACAGGAAATCTCGGCATGTGGGAAGTTCAGAAGGAAGATGCTAGGAAAATGGTAGAAGTGTTGAACTTGAGCTGGTGGAAGAAAGCTGGATGGGTAAACTAAAGCGTTGCTGAAGAGGTAGAGACAGGACCACATGATGGAGAGAAGAGAAATGGAAACTGTCTCAGAGTGAAAAAATGACAAGAGATATCATGGTACTGAGAAGAGGAAGGCATGGAAGAAGGTAGAAGGAGGTACAGAAGAAAAAACACAAATTAAATTGGAACTCTTGAAAACTATGAAATAAGCATAAGTTTATTAAAATTGAAATTATTCGATCAAAAGGAAATGGATGTGGAAAAAATGATGCAGAAAGTTGGGCCTGGAGTTCATATACTGCAAATAAGTATTTTTGTAAACATTTTAACAATTTAACTAGCAATACATTTCTCAGAGCACTGTCTTTAGGTATCACACATAATATGTGAGAATGTGTGTTTAGAGATGATAATGCCCACAATACTAAATAGTATAAGGATGAACAATATAATCATCAAAAGCAATGAATTTACAATCATTACGTGCTTCCTCCATTTCCTATCCCCTTTTTTATGAACTTGAATGCAGACACCTATCAAGCTAATGAGGAAAATGGTGCTGAATTTCCTCTAGTCTGCCTGGAATGGCTCCCAATGCTGCTTGGTTCATAGTCAGTAAGATTTTAATCTGACTTTTGCAGTTTCCATAAATAACCAGTTCAGTTTCAGAAGGGTCCAAACACCCCAAATTCCTACTGAAGTAAGAACAGTGTCTATTAAGCTGCTCTCCAAATGTTGTCCCTTTATCTTGTATCTGAATTTCCCCTACCATAAAAAGCAGTCTTCAGACAAAAATTAAGGTGGTGGTGTTTGTTTGTTTGTTTGTTTTTTTCCCTGAGTTATAATCACTAAATTGCCTTGTATTATTGACATAAACATTTCAAAAGAAAAGAAGAATCATTATGATGTTGCCAGTGATGGCTATTGATGACATATATCTTCAGAAGCTGTACGGTTGTTCTTCATTTCTTTACTCTCAGTAGAGAAGAATAAAGTAATTTTTCTGTTTTTTTTTTTTTTCTGGCAGCTGTTACTACTTAAGCTTCTTAAAGCACAACTAAAAGAGTATAACAGTAATTTAAGACATCATCAACTTAGCTGTAGTGTTGGATCTCAGGACAGGTTACTGATTTTAAGCAGTATTTATACTGTAATCAGCAGTGGAAATAATTTGAAACTGTTCTGCCTACACAAGCAGAGATGATTCCCCCTGAGGTCAAGGGAAAAGGTTCCCACTGACTTCAATAGGCTTTGGATTAAGCTGTGAATCAGGAGCTGTGCAGGGTAAATGCTGGTGGCAGAATCTGAGGTTCTGCCAGATAAACACAGAAAGAGAAACAGGGAATTTCAGAATGCTTTGTTCCTGGAAGAGATGACACTTTCTATCCTAAGTTTTTCAGCTCTAATTATTCCCCATCCAAAAAAAGGTCAGAAGGGAAAAAACAGGAGAAAAGACCAAATTTTTCTTTTTGCTCTCTAATCTTCAGCAAAATGTGAGTACATACATGATAAATAGTCTTTACTAACAGTGACAATGAACAAAATATAGGAAGGTACGATCTACAAAACCAGTTAATGGTGTTAGAACCTATGGACAATTCTTCTAAACAAGGTTTTGAGTTAAATGTCAGAATGTGATCTGGAGAATTCCATTCCCTGTCAGCATCTATTTTGTGGATGTTTGGAAACAGTCTCATGATTAATACTGCGATATCCTCTTCAATACAATATACAATATTAACCCTCCTTTATATCATATTTAGGAATACTAAGAACCAAGGAATATCCCTTTTATTGAATGCTCTTTTTATTGAGATTTTAGTAAGACATACCTCTAAAAGTTCATTTGGGGGGGGGGCATAGCAAAAATTCCAATTTATATTGAGCAATGTTTCTCTTAAATTTTCCATTGTTTTTCATATTTGTAAATTAGTTAAGTGTTAGTGCTTTCTGAATTGCACTAATTTAAGAATTGTTACAAAGGGAACGACAACATCTTGAAAATGAATAATTGGTATACTATGCCAGAATTAAAGACATCGCTTCATTTTCATGACGGAGGCTGACCAGGTATTAAAATCATCATATTAGCTACTGCAAGTGCTTAAACATTGTATTCTTTAGATCACCAATCACTGTTTCTGTCTTCAAGTGCTTCCTGCCCAAGCAGACATGCAGACAAAAGCAGCAATTGTGGGCACTGTATTAAATTTATTGTGTCACAGTGGTGGTTTTAAGATTTAACAGATAGATAATTTTTACCAGAAAACAAGATGTGAACAAAGACTGATCTAGGGAAACAAGTTCATAAAGACTGTGAGATTCCAGCACAGAGAAAAGCATTTGTCCTTCTCTGAGCCAGAAAGAACATTCATCTTTCCCAGTGTCAGCAGTGCAAATACGTGCAATTTACACATTTTTGTCTAAGCTTCTGAAAAAATGTGGCCCTTGAGGCTTACTTCTTTAGAAATTACAAACTTAAGATTCCCACTATTTTTTTTCTTTTTTAATGGGAAACATATAAAAGCAGTTGGGAAGCATAACTAAAAAATCCTTTGACTGTAACCCATTCACCACAACCCCAAGCCCAAACTTAGCAGGAAAATAATACAGTGATACACTTACGGTTGCCTTACATGTCATGTGTAAAAAGCCATCCTGAAAATCAGATTGTTAAAGATTGATTGGCTAACTCAGTGCAAGTTTCGTTAATGAAGCAAAAGTTGTTGCAGGCAAACTGGATGTGATATTTTATATTTTACTTTTGTTAGTTGATGAAACAGGTATATGAATGAGCCTTGATGAGATTGCAGGTCCTCTGATTTGTGTCTCTTTTCGCATGGAATAGGTTGTTACTTTAAATGCACAACAGATCCAAATGCCCAAGGTTTTGCTTTTATTTTCCCCTGAGGTAATATTTCCTCGGCAACTCCCCGTGCCTTTTCTACTTGCTTTGCATAAGAAACAGTAGGACAGTGTGAGTAGTTAGTGCAAAAGGCTTCCTCTTCAGAGAAAATGTTGTGTGTCGTGATCAAGATATATATCCTAAATACACACACAAACACACATATATGTATGTGTGTTGACTAATAACTAATGAATTTATTGTCTGCATGGGGACTGAAAGAAACAGAACTTGTAGATGCACACTGAAAAAGAAGTGTTGTATTCAGAAAATAACATGCAACAACAATCAGCTTGCTAATATGTGTATTAATCAAGTAAAATATTACGTTAATAAAGGAGCTAAGAATCCACTAGAGTTCTTATATTTAGCTCTAGCTTATGCTAGAATTAGTCACTTAAATTACTGGTGTAATAAAAACAAGTCTTGCACAGCTCAGTGAGTAAAATCACCAAGACAACAGTTAAGGTCTGGAATCCAAATGAGGATAACACTGTCTAACCAAAAATCAATGGTTCCTCATCTAATGCTATATCCATGTATTTCTGCTCGTATTTTAAGCTGCTTAAACCATGGCAAATGCAGCTTTTTAGTCATTACTTTTTCAGACATGATGTACTAACATTTCAAAAATCACCTTCTGTTTGATGGATGCTGAATTGGCACTCCGCAGTGCTGCTACCCTGACAATAGAAACCAGCACCAGGGAAAATTTTGGTACCTACAGTGTGGTCTTCCCTCCAACCCACATACCACCTGCCTATTCACAAAAATGCCATCCTTTCCTGACCCTCACTGTGCCAAAGAGATCTCTGCCCTGCAGCCTCCATCACATCCCAACTAACCTCAGCACTGTTCCCTGTGGTGCCAGAGTCCACAGTGCCAGAGGATAACAACCTTGAACCCTTTTCCTAGTCTGCTTTCCTCCCTGTTGTGTTCATGAAGCAAATAATTTCCTCTACTGTGTTTCTTTCAAACCATAACCTTTTATCTCCTTCAAATTCCATCTACCCCAGCCTGCCTCACTGTGTCTTCAGACTCTGAAAGCAGATCTGTTAAATGAGAGAGGCAAGCTGGCACAAGCCAAATGAAAGAAAGAAAACTGGCAGGATTTAACACATCTGTTCTTAGATAAAACTTAATTAACCTCTGTGGACGTGGGAAAGGTGTCTGAGCCTGAATAGCTCTCTGTGGCTATTCTCAACAGAAACACAGAAGAAAAATAAACTAACACCAACAGAAAAAAAAAAATTGTGCCATTAAGTTATACATTTTCTCACAATGATAAAAGATATTTGACCTGTGGACACAGTGTGGACTTATAAGTGATAACTGAAAACACAGAGTAGGATTCATTGAGTGGATAAACACGAAGCTCTCTAGAAGATAGGTGTATAGTCTGACACAGACATCTATGCTATTTCATTCATTAGGGGAGAGAGATGTAGAAAAGCCATTCCATGTCTTTTGGACACCTATAAGGTGTGAGAAGTTGCTCACTGACAGATGCAACAACCACAGGAGTGAGGACAATCAGCTTATTGTGGACTCCTGAAAAACTTGACAAATGTCAAATGAGATGAATCCCACATTTCCTCTCCAAATTTACCATGTTCTGCTTTCCCATTTATCTCACCAAATCTTCAGAATCATCCACGCAACTATCATATATTGTCCTGTAACTTTCAGACCTATTAATTATGATACTTCATATTAGTTTCCTTTAGAAGAGGTATGGTGTGTTCAAAATCATCTTGGCTAATTTATTTTGTATAACTGGCAGGGTCTGGGGACAGGTGGCAGCAGGAAAGACCTATGTAGGCCATGAACTTCCCTGTGGCAGCTACAGCTGGGTCCACCTGGCTCTGAAACCCACATGGGCAACCCATCATACTGGCTTTGAAACCTGTGTTTCAAACTTATCGCACACCACTGCAGGGGAGCACCTAGTACCTGCACTCAGATGTTTAAGAAAGGGCAGTAGCTGCTATGGGCAAGAGGAACAGAGGAGGAAAGCAGAAGGAGACATGGCTGGAGACATGCTCTTGGAAGCAGGTGCTCCACAATGAAGGAATTATGGCTTTGAGGGAGTTTAGCTGTGGACGACCCATGCCAGGTTGGGGTACCCCAGAGGGATAGAGGCCTCTGAGTGACCCATGCTGGGCCAGAGGACAACGAGAAAGAAGTGAAGAGCAACAGAGGAAAAGAAGTACGCAAGGAGTGCCAGAAAGTAACCATTGTCCACCAACTCCAATCACATGCAGTTCTGTTGTAAAAGTACTGGGACAGTCTCAGAGTAACAGGTGACGAAAATGGTGGGAGCTGAGACCAACAACAGAATAGTGGTATTTGACTGAAGCTCAGCCTAGGAAAGGAGGAGGAAAGGTGCTTCCCTTGGTGTTTGTCTAATTGTTTATTTTTTCTTTTTTTCTGAATCAATTATTAGAAATTTATGTTAACTAGCAATAAATAAAACAAATTTGACACTATTCTTTCTGCAACAGTTTTGGAGTCCCCTTCTGGTATTTATAAGCCATTGCAAATCATTTCTTCCCTCTAACCCTGGGTCTGCCTCTGTTATTACTGTGTCATGGCAGGCTGTAGCTATTTCCTACATGCAAGAATGTTACTCCTTATTTCAAAGTAAGTCTGAGTGTTTTTGAAAAACTCAGGTACAGTTGTGACCTTAACTAACACTATTAAATAGAAATTCCAGGAGGGGCTGACTCACTGCTGATTTTGTTAACTGTGTGAATGCCATTGATAAAAATGTTGTGTTTCACATGCTGAGACAACACAGGCAAAGTCTTTCTCCCTGTAAACTGAGGCTTATTTTCATGAAAAGCTGGTTACATTTATATATACATATATATATAAGCAAATTCTAAATTCTTATTATGCAATAGGCAACATCATGTTTATTGGCTGTTTCTCAAAATACCCTGTTGACATACCCTGCTATAAGCTTTAAGGTAAGAAACTGCAATTTCCCTGTGCAAACACTTATTTTAGGCTTAATCTAATCAGGATTACTGTAAAACAATGAATCACAAGTTTCTGTGTACACCCTTATTATGACATACACACAACCACATTTAAGAAAAACTTATAGAGTACTGTGTTATATATCTACAAGGGTAGATTGAGGTAAACTCCAATAGAGCTGGTTCTTAGAGTCACAGAATTCCTTTTACTCCAGAAGAAACTATTCTAAAATGTTTTCCCATTTTGCTTGTCAGCATAGTTGACAGCCAAAAAATTGCCAGTATTTCTTCAGAAGATCCTTTCAGTAGCTGAGAGCAGTTTATGTTGTGTACACAGAAATAAAGTGACTAAACTTTTCTCAGATGGCCATCAAATGAGTGAAGGAAAACTTTTTTGCAATAGTTGCCATGACCATTTATAGTGTTTGTTACTTTGTCATCCACTTCTACTCTTTCCTTTGCAGAATTACTTTAAAAGAGAATAGACCACAACTTAATTCAATCACAGCAAGCAAAGGATGGAAACAGCCCCTGCACAATTGCTGTATTTCCTTTGTCTCTTAAGAATGATACTGGCATCTAAACAAAGAAATTTTGAAGAGGAGAAGGAATCTGGCTTTCATTTTTGGAAAGTATAACAATAAGCCAACAAAGCGTTTATGGAGACAATCAACAACATATCCATCTCTGCAATGGCTTTGGCAGTCATCCTTTGGTCTCAATTTCCCATTACATGGTGTCAGAATTCAGGGTACAAATGATTTCTCCACTTGGTTCAATCTCCCTTCCCCTCCACCCTCCCAAAACTCGTTGCCTATAGTGAATGATGTCTCAGCTCTCAGGAAGGTTATTCCTCAAAAGAAGTAAGGTGCAGTCCAGACTGGGTTTTTCTGACTCCTTTCCCCACGCTGCTCCAAGGAACCTGAATGGTTTCCTGAGTTGTCCTCCTATGCTCATACCCACCTGTTTTGACCTTAACACAGCACCAGCTCTCTAAATACCAAACAAAATCCCACCCTATTCTCCATGGGATTTCATCCACCTCCCTGGCTAATGGCTGCTGCTGCAATGCCATCACGCAGGGGCTGTGACAGGACTTAAGTCTTCACCTTACTTCTTCTTCTGATGACAAACCTGAGTTCCTCCTTCAGCTGGAACACATATCGCCTAATCTTTCTCTCTACCAAGTACCTTTGTAACATGTTGTTTGTAGGTTTTTAACTCCACACGGTAATCTTGCTGCATTTAATGACAGCTGCATAAGGCCTTTAAGATTTTGGCTGATGGACTCTATGATGGGATCTTAAGACAGACCAGACTTTAGTGGATCTGCCTGCACTGCTTCCTGGAAATGAGTACTTTACTGAACACCCTAACAACAACTTCTACCTGTACTGACATACTGAAAACACAAACTAGAACCAAATGACTCAAAAGATAGGTCTTTAGATCTGCTAGATAAATCAGACAAATATCAAAGCATTCGAAATAAGATTTTCTCTGTTGCCTGCCCTTTAATTTATTTATTTATTTAAATGGCAAGACCTTTACTTCAGGCCTGATTTCTAGTCCAGCAATTTCCAGCAGCTTTCTCCAGAGCACTGAGTTCTGTTTCAGAGCACTGTTCCCCTTGGGTGTCTATGAAAACTACTTTCTTTGTATTATTTGCCTAGTCCCTGGTTTTCTCACAGTGCTCCCAGTAACCCATTTTTGCTCTTTCACTTTGTATTGTGAACTCCCGTGCTAAGCTTGCTTGCTCTTACTCTTGGTGCAATCTTTAGTTTCTTCTGCAGGGTTTTCTAGGATGAGACAGACTTGACAAGACAAGAAGGTAAGCTGCTTTCTTTTCTGCCTTCCAACTACAGTCCCCCAGGAAAACAGCACTAAGCATTCTCGGGAAATCAGAGCAGCTTTCTTACACACACAACGTCTGCATGATATAACAGTTTAGAATGATTTTTTTTTTTTCCCATGGAGATCAGAAAACATTAACATGACACTGTCCTTAACTCTCTGCAGGTTCTCTCTGAGGTAATGGGTTAACAGCCATCTGCATATAATCTCCCACCATATGGTTTGAGAGATTAGAGTTATGGTTCTTGAATGAAAGGCTTTATTACTCTTTCTCCTAGGCTAAACCTTTGGTATTGTCTTTCTCATGAGATTAATATTCTTGGCCATTGCTTTAGGCTAGTTTATATCACAGAACAGCTTCTAAAAATTTTGGATGTAACAGTTTCCTTCCAAAGTCTGTCTTTATTTTGTCAGAATGGCAAATGATAACAGAAAACTTTACTTGACTTTGTCCTGTTTTTTTTGTAGGAAATTATGCTGTTAGTCTGTATAGTTCTGTCAGCAGGACCCAAAGCTTAGAATGCAACCCTGTTGTGGTTTGAGGCTTGGAA
>NW_008584379.1:231-2356 GCF_000691845.1 Merops nubicus | reverse complement strand
TATATGTAATTTAAAATAGAGCTACTAAAGACATTCTTGAAATCCTACCCACGTCCATGCAAATACCTCTTGATTTTAATATTGGGTCTTTCTTTTTTAAATACCTCGGCCCCTCCTTCCAGCACCAGAGAATTCTCGTTGCCTTTTTTTGTTTCACTATTCTTCAACCGCCCGAATGTTTTAAAAATCCATCATCTCTTTGGCCTGGCCAACCCTGCCTGGGTTTAAATCTTGGCGGAGATGCTTTCTATCATCGGAGGCATTAATGAGATCTTTGAATTTCCGTTTAATCAGCAAAATCTTGCCACTCGATGGCCACAATCCTGCACGGAGCCAGTAATAAATGTAATAAAAGCTGCCAAATCCTGCTGCAGGCACTCGCCAGCCCCTTGCCACTCCAATGCAGACCTGGGTAGCTCCTGCTGCACCCAGCACCACTTTTGGCTGAGGACCGATGGGCTGGAGGAGAAAATTTTTGCCTCCAGCTTCCCTTTTTGGTCAGTTTTCAAAGCCAGAGGCAGCCCCCAGCTCCTCTGCGCTGCCGTTGGTGCTGTGCAGGAGTAGGGCAGTGGCCAAGAACACATCCCAGGTTGATGGGACACATCCTGGGTGGATGGGACACATCCAGCCTGGGTTGATCAAACACATCCTGGGTTCACTGGATGCCTCCCAGGCTGATGGGACACAACTTGGGTTGACTGAAGCCTCAGCTCAATGCAGAGCAGCAGGATTCGTGCATCTCAGCTCCAAAAGGTGAGGTGGGGCAGGGCCATGCGTGTGTGTGGATGAAGGGTGAGGATGGATCAAAGCTGCCTAGGCGTGCTGGGCTCCCTCTCCCTGAGCCTTTCCGAGAATCCCCAAGGAATCAGCCAGCAAGGGGGGAAAAACTCCTCCACCCCAGCCAACAAGGTGCTGGGACTGGGAGGTGACAGGTCCAGCTTCTGCTGTGGCCAGGGAGGTGACAATTTCTGCCCACCCTATGGCAGCAGCATCCCAAACAGGATCTAGAGCAGGAGGACACGCTGGCTCTCCGAATCCTCGCTGAGCTCCAAAGCCCTGGCTCTTTTGAGCTAGGAGCTGTGAGGGTTTTCTTTTTAATTTATTTTTATTCTTCCTCTTATTTTTTTGGTGTGGCACGTTGGCCATCACCACCCTGCCACGAGCCCTGCAAAGGCTTCGTGTGAGGACACCCAGGAGGTTCCCACTGGGGAGTTCTGGTTCCTCTCCACCCGGGTGATGCTCCAGGGATGCTGGAGGAGGAGAGGTGGGATGTTCCCAGGGCAGGAAAACAGGCGCCTGGGCCCTGCCTCGGCTCCTCTCCTGCCTTCACCACCCCTCTGCTTTGCCAGAGCTGGTGTTTGTCCCCAGTTTCGATGGTCACTCCACGGCACCAAGGAAGCTGAGCAGAAAACCCAACGCTGGGAGCACAAGCAGAGCCTCCCCCGCAGACGCCCTCTCCCAGATCCACAAGCTCCCAGGCCCTGCAACCCCATCTGAGCAGGAGGAGAAAATATTGGATTTATTTTCTGGAGGAAAAAAAAAAATCCAATATTCTGTCTACAATCCCAGACTCTGAGCCTGGTTACGGCCGGAAAAACGCTGTAAATCTCCCTTTTCCTTTGGAGGGGAAAGACTGATTTTCTCCTTCCTATTCTGATTTTTTCTCCCTGTTTTTTTTTTTCTCATCGCTTTTTTTCAGGTAGTTCTACAATCTCTTTGTTGAGCAGGGCTTAAACCTGCTCTCCCAGCTCCAGCGACCCCGGGAAGTCGCCTCGCACACCCTTCCCGGCAGCTCCCGGGCAGCGGCAATGAGATTTTAATAGATGTATTTTCAAATTAGTTCTGGGCCTTTCAAGACTTATCAGTTAAATGAGGTTTTTCAAATTGATTCAAAGGTCACTCGGAGAGTTTTCTCTTCTCTGTTATCTCTCCCTTATGGTTTCAGTGGCGATTGACAGGACGGAGAGGGGAGGGGGGGAGAAAAAATATATCCCCACCGTTTTGTACACCCAGGAAAAGAAAAGAAATCAACAAAACCAACAAAAACCCACCCAAAATGTGCGCTCCAAAATGGGATGGTGGCAAGAAAAGCCCCGGTGCAGGGTCTGGAGGGTCCCTCCCAGCC
>NW_008584379.1:0-207 GCF_000691845.1 Merops nubicus | reverse complement strand
GGAGAAGGGGGGGGGTGTGGAGCAGGACCCACGGCCACGGACGCGAGTGGGTCCCCCCCGGTTATTTCCTCGGGGGGAGGTCGGGTTGAAAACCCCGATTTAATATTTAACCGGCGGGAGGTTTATTGGCCCCGTCTGACGCGCAGATTAGGAGCAAACAGAAAAACAGCCGCGGGCGGAGCGAGGTTGAGAAGGGCGCGGTGCGGG
>NW_008584378.1:1423-2262 GCF_000691845.1 Merops nubicus | reverse complement strand
ATTTTGGGGGGGCAGGCTTTGCACCAGACCTCCTGCACGCAGCCGTGGGGGCTGCTCCCTGACACAGAGCCGACCCGGGTGCCTCGGGGGGGAAGGTGATGAGATGCTGAGGGGAATCTGCTGCCTCCTGTGAGAACAAACCCAGCTCCACCACACCTCCCACACCTCCTGGTGCCTACCTGTGCCCCGGGAGCTGTAGAGGGAGTTTTCTGCCATGGAAAAGTCGCCGTCGGGGCCCTTCGAGGTCTGCTGGACATCCCTGCCTGCTGCCTGCTCCTCCCTGCTCCTCTGCCCAGGAGAGAGCAGCAGATGAGCGAGGGCAGAGCACGGCGTGTCCCTCACCCCACACCCTCCCAGGGTGCCCCCACCACGGATCCCAGTGTCTCCAGTTATCCCTGCCCAGTGCTTACTGGGAAGGCGAGCTCGCACAGCTTCTGGATCCAGTCAGCGGCCTCGGTGCCCTCGGTGGCCAGGAGGAACCTCTTGTCGGTGGTCTCCAGAAGGAAGGGGAGGGTCTCCTTGGGGCAGGAGGCATCACAACTCGCCTCGGCCACGTACACGCAGTCGCTCAGCTTGACCAGCCTCTTGCTGCCCCAGCCTCTCCACGGATGGGGGCGACGAGCCCTCAAAGAGCTCCAGGCGGGCGCTGGAGCAGGAGCTCTCCCGGTACAGGACGCCCCAGAACTTCTTCCATTTCTGCTGTGGGGACAAACAGTGAGAGGAGGGAAAGCCCAGCATCGCCCAGCTTGGCTTTCACCCTTCCAGGAGCTGTCACCCCCTTGGGATCAGAGAATCACAGAATTGTTTTGGCTGGCAGAGAGGTTTCAGCTGATCGAGTC
>NW_008584378.1:508-1249 GCF_000691845.1 Merops nubicus | reverse complement strand
CCTGAGTCTGGTGCTTCTAACCTTTTATTCCCTTGGGAGCAGAGCCCGACCCCCCCCTGGCTCCAGGCTCCTGTCAGGGGGTTACAAAGAGACAGAAGTTCATGCCCAACCCCGGGGCAGGACATCAGTGCAAACCCCTCCAGGGTCTGGGCCGGGTCTCACACTTTGTCCAGAGGGTTTGCCCAAAACAGAGGGTGAGATAATCTGGGCAGTGTGAGGAAAAGCATCCCCAACACACAGCCTGCAGGCTCTCCAGGCTTTCCATCCAGGAAAGGTACCGGCAGTATCCGACCTCACCCAGCACCAGGATCCCTCCCACGCCCACCCAGGAGCCGTGCCAACGGCCCCCGCTGCTGAAGGACTTTCAGCTTCATCTCCCCCAAAACCACCACCTGGTAAACAACTCCCGACTCGCCCTCCCAGGAGGAAGCAAGTCCCAGCACACCGAGTGTGGGAGGCACTGGCAGCAGCCTGAGGGGAAACTTTGCACCCAAATCGGAGCATCCTGCACCAGGGGCCTGCCAGCTCCACCAAAATGGGGCACTCTGTAGCTGGGGAGCATTTCTGGGACCCCAGCGTGGCCTCTGTGGTGTTTGGGGCCCCTGTGGGCGGTGGGTGTGGGGAGTGAGATCTGGTGGTCATGGGGAGAAAGATTCAGTGGTCGTGGGGAGCAGGACCTGGTGGCTGTGGGGAGCAAGAGTTGGTGGTCCTGGGGAGCAGGACTCAGTGGTCCTGGGGGAC
>NW_008584378.1:0-338 GCF_000691845.1 Merops nubicus | reverse complement strand
AAGTCTCTGGTGCTGGGGAGCAAGAGCTGGTGGCTGTGGGGAGCAAGATCCAGTGGCTGTGGGGAGCAAGACTTGGTGGTGCTGGGGACCAAGACTTGGTGGCCATGGGGAGCAAGACCTGGTGGCCATGGGGAGCAATATCTGGTGGCCGTGGGGA
The DNA here is from genome assembly GCF_000691845.1 of Merops nubicus. Classification (NCBI taxonomy): domain Eukaryota; kingdom Metazoa; phylum Chordata; class Aves; order Coraciiformes; family Meropidae; genus Merops; species Merops nubicus. The sequence continues at coordinate 181 of NW_008584378.1, read as the reverse complement.
GCAATATCTGGTGGCCATGGGGAGCAGGACTTGGCCCTGCCTCCTGCCCAGGGGCTGCCCGGGCGGCTCCTTCCCCTTCTTGCACCATCGTGGTGCAGCAGGAGCCGTTGCTACACCCCAGCCCTCCCCGTGGGGCCCCGGGGGTCGCCCCCACCGGTGCCACGGCTCTGAGCCCCTCCAG
>NW_008584377.1:0-877 GCF_000691845.1 Merops nubicus | reverse complement strand
TTTCAGAAGAAGCTGCAGTTACTATAAACATAGTACACAGAGCTGCACATGTGTGTTAACTGGTGAAACTGAGAATTCCATGCCCTAAAGAACAATGGATTTAGTTGTGCCTTAGAGGCCATCAGCTGAGGCCCCAGTATTCACAGACAAGCAACTAAGTATGTACATCCATAATGAAAGTAAGAATTCCCCTTAAAGGAGCCTGGGGACAAAGGGGAACGAAAATCCCTTCTGGAGGCCAGATACAGGTGAATTAAAAAGGTCATTTTAAAAGCAGTCTGCAACCTAACTCTCTAGCCATATTTTTCACTGATGGTGGCACTTGGTGGAGACAGCAATGCTTCTGCAGGAGTGTGAACTGATCAGCTAACATCTGGGTTTGTTTTCCCTTTTATCTTTGCACTGCATTTTAAGAGTTATGTTTAACAGGAGTGATTGATACCACGAGAAAGCCAAGTGTACATCCACACACTGCCACAGCACAGACCAGTCACTGAGTTGCAGATCTCCTGCTCTCTCAGAATTACTGATTTTGCCAGCTTGTGTTTAATCATCCTGAATATAAAAAAAAAAAATCCTAATAGTCCTGCAACAAGAGTTTCTGGTTTGTGTTGAGGATTAGCAGCTGTGTCTGTACTCAGAAAAGGACCAACCTCACAAATAAAAAGTCAAATTATTTTTTGCTTTGGAATGATCTGTTCTTCTGATATTAATGGTAGAGGGCAGGCTGTATTAGCAAAAAGGATTGCAAAAGAACAAAGGTATAACTAAGCCTTACAAAATTATGTTTCACAATAGCATTATAAAAACCTACATGATTGCTTCATTACATTGGTATCAGAGACATCAGTATTTATAATAAAATGCTTATAAAAAA